>NC_069001.1:22591815-22599222 GCF_001194135.2 Octopus bimaculoides | reverse complement strand
AATAATAATAATAATAATAATAATAATAATAATAATAATAATAATAATAATAATAATAATAATAATAATAATAATACTGGCTTAAAATCTGAAACAGAAGTGTTTATCATAGCAGCCCAAGATCAATGCCTACCTACAAGGAACTACCAGGCCAACATATTAAAGAACAGTAGTTCCCCAACACGTCGTGTATGTCAACACCAAAATGAAACCATTGATCATGTTGTCTCCAAGTGCAGTCTTCTTGCGCCTACAGTGTATCTCAACAGGCATGATAGAGCTGTACAATATATTCAGTGGGTAATTTGAAAACACCTGAACTTGCCCCATGATAAAAAATGGTGGGAACACAAACCACCTCCAGTGCTTGAAAATGATCACATCTCACTCTTCTGGAACTTCACCATTCAAACTGACACATCTCTGATCACAAGCAGAAGTAGTGAGGGAGCATCATAGGCTATGTGTTCAGAGGAATTCTTTGGGGTTTGAATAACTCACCTTTGGAAACATGGGTGTTTGGCTCAACATCCTTAAACAAACCTTATTCAGGGACCTTTTGAGCGGGATGGGCTTCTCGACCTGAAGAAAATTCTAACTGGGCCCCACCTGCGAGATCATGCGCTGTTTATCTGGATATGAGATCACCATGTCGCACACATGTTGTAGTGATGCATGTGCCCGGTGTACTCTTATCAGACGGGTAGTCATGATGGGTATACAGGGCTTCGTATATTTTACCCCAGTGTCACTTTGATGGCTTGCACTGCTCTCTCACTCAATAATGATGATGATGATGATAATGATGATGATGATGATGATGATGATGATGATGATGATGATGATGATGATGAGTACGCTGACAAGGCTCCATGAAAGGATAGCACAACAGCTAAATAAGTACTTGCAGGAGTGTATAGTGTCCAGCTAGATGACAAAGGGTAAGACATTATTGCCAAGGATCCTGGAAAGAGAAATGTTGAATCCAACTTTAGACTAATAACGTGTCTTCCGCTAATGTGGAGACTAAAGTCAGGTGCTTTGGCCGGTGAACTGTGTAGATACTTGAGAAAAAGTAGGTTGCTACCTATTGAACTGAAAGGGTGCCGAAAGAGGAGCCTGGGTACGAAGGATCAGCTCTTAATTGATAATCTAATTATCAGGATTTGCAAGAAAAGACACACTTACCTGAGCATAGCATGGGTTGACTATCATAAAGCATACGATATGATACCACAACCCTGGATAATAAGAACAATGGAAATGGATGAAGTTGCAGCAAATATGAGAAGCCTCATATGGAACAGTATAGCATGAAGTGCTAGAAAACGGAATTGACAGCAGAGAATCAAGTATTAGAAGTGAAAATCAAGAGAAACTTCCAGGAGGACACTGTATCCCCACTGATCTTTGTGCTGTGGAATACTACACAAAATAAAGTTGAGGTATGATTTGGAAAGAGGTGAGGGAAAACTGAACCATTTGCTATTCATGTGACCTGAAGCTGTTCACAAGAACTGAGGCAGAACTGGAAAGCCTTGTCCAGTCTGTGCGGATATTCTCCAATGATATTAAGATTGAGTTTGGACTCTCAAAATTTGCTACGATGGTGATGAAATGAGGAAAGCTTTTCAGACCAGAAGGCATACGTACTACCAAGTGGTGATAAGATGAAGGCAATTCAACCTAAATCCAGCTATAAATACTTGGGAATACTTGAGGCAGATAGAATCAAACACAATAATATGAAGGAAAAGACAAAGAGATGCTGTAGCAACTGCTGCTGCGCGCACTACGGAGACTACAGGGGAACGACAACCACGACTGGAAGCTACAACTCAGCGAAGTGCTGCACGACGTTCCTACTCAAGGCCATGCTCCTCACGTTGGTCAATGACAGCATTCAACTACGATCTTACAATTGACTACAGTAATCACCCTGACGTTCAAATAGGCTGCATGTCTGCCAATTTTGTGGAGCTAAAAAGTGGCCTGGAGAAACTCTTTGACTGATCTTTTGAGAGGGGCGTCGCCTTATTCTCATGACTTTCTCAAGCGGATACGTGCCTACAGCTACGCGTTCCAAATGACTTCCTTCGACGCCAACATCATACGAGATGGGCATTTCATGCCTTCCTTTAAATTGCAGGGGGCAGATTTACCATAGAATTGGTTCCCTGCAGCCGCATGACGCTGCCTCACCTCAGTTTCTGCAGCTCTACTTCGTAGGAGACTACGCTGACCGGATATACTTAACAAACAGCCCCGGGCAATACCGGGTACATCTGCTAGTTATCATTAAGGCGGCGAGCTGGTAGATTCGCTAGCACGCCGGGCGAAATATTTCGCGGCATTTCGTCCGCCTTGACATTCTAAGTTCAGATTGGGCCGAGGTCCTCTTTGCCTTTCATCCTTTCGGGGTCGATGAAATAAGTACCAGTTATGCACTACGGTCGATGTAATCGACTTACCCTTCTCTCGAAATTGCTAGCCTTATGCCAAAATTTGAAATCTTTATTATTATCGTCATTGTTGTTGTTGTTGTCGCTAGGATATATAAAAAAGCGTCAGCAGTCCACAACTAGTGGATTAACGTAAAATTCTTGATTCTGATGTCTAGAACTCTGCGGAGGATTCGTACCGTTCCAAGCAGCTCTATTCTCTGTAGGTATCTTTATATTTACTTCTATTATTTTCAGTCTAGTTTGTGTAATTCCTACTTATAGTTCAAAATACTATGTCACCACCAAGGCATGCAATATCTGAGTAAACAGTCAATATACCCTACTTAAGATGTTCAATTTCATGACCACATTGGATTTAATACATCCCTCGGTATCTTTATTGTTGCTGTTGTCGCTCTTGTTGTAGTCGTCGTCGTCGTCGTCGTCGTCATCCTCCTCCTTCTCCTCCTCCTCCTCCTCCTCCTCCTCCTCATCATCATCATCATCATCATCATCATCATCATCATCATCGTAGGCTATGTTGAACTGAACAAATAAATATCCGTTTCAATTCTGTGCGGAAACTTGATTAATTTAGAAAAAACTTTTCCCTTCCAGTTTTGCTAACTGGAAAACATATGCTTGTTTGAGTAAGCGCTCCATTACCGAGAGTAGAATAAAGGTTTGTCTTTCGGCATTTTAAAGTGTTTAAGTATTTTGGTTAATAGCCACGAGCAATACTTACAACGATGTGTAAGACGGAAACGTGAGTGGTTGTGTGATGACAACCTTGTTGCCAAGGTGGTAGTAGTAACTTCAATAACATAAACAAACATATCGACGAATTTCTTTCAGTCGAAAATACTGAATTAACGAAAAAAAAAAGGACAACAAAACGTCTAGCATACAGAGAGCTTCAAGCTTAAATAACGTTTAAAAAGTAAGACTAAAATATAATAGAATAAGGTTGAAAATATCAAATAAAATGGAAAAAACACAGTGCATGCAACAATAACGATATAGCTTTTTCGACCGCTGTGGGTTAAATGGAGCTCTTTGCTTTCAGCTAGTTTAAGGGACAGAAGGGATGAACGCGTTACTATCGATAGTGACAGCTTTCTTCGTTGAAGAATTTAACTTCGAGTTAAGGAAGAAGCTGACATAATATTCTCTTCAAAAATAAAAGCGGCTTTTCATATGTTCTTGAAAGTAGATGGAAGGAGCTCCCGCCGATGTGTGACTAAATTTCTCCTATGTCGGTTACGGCAGAGCATATAAAAGTGGGTGCCTAGATTTTAAGACTATGAATCTTGAATGGAGAGCGCCAGGACTTGCGTGTCGTTGCACTAGCTCACCGCCCGATGTCACAGTGAACGGGTTTTAGAAATACGAGAAGGAAGGCATTGAGATATTGTCTACAATGTTGACTTCCGGTTTGTCATTATTTTTGCATAAAATATAGCCATAAAATAATACTTAAGTGTTATAGGATGGAAGATTTCACTCATGGCAAAATCTGATTGTCTTTGATCCTCACAGAGCCATCTGGAAGTTGCATTCCGTCGTTGGAATGGACTGGTCAATTTATTCAGTAATGCACATATATTATGATCACAAGGAATAGTCATGCTGATCAAAAAAACATACTTTATTATCTTCGTCTTTTACATCAATATTTGTGTTATTAGCTGTGATGGTTCTGTCTGTATGTACTGGAAAGTCTCAAAGAATCGTTATATTTTCTCCTTCGGTTACAGTTTCGGGGAGGTACTTATACCACTTGTCAATAGTTTTGATCTTATAATGCTGACATATTAACCAGTGTAGATATATCACCATTTCTGTCATGTCTTGATTTATACTGTGCTGAGACTAAAATTTTACATCCAGAGATTAGAGGGCCCACTGTTTTAATTTCATCATTACAGAATCGGCACTTTGGATCTATTCCATTTTTCATCTCATTGGCTTGGTAGTTCTGGATCAATAAGCTTTGATCTTGAGCATCTAACCTGAAGCCTTCGCCCTCTGTCTGTAAACAGCTTATTTTGCTTGTAAAAATCGTTTCTTTTCTCACATCTTCGTATTCTTTGAGCTTTTGCTTGAATTTTTTTTTTTTTTTTTTTTTGCTTCCGTGTTTCTTTTATTGATATCAGTTCTTCTCTTAGTGAGAATCCATATTTTCTCTTCATTTTTCTTGTTTTTCTGGATCTTACATCATTTTCACAGATTACCTCATATTGATATTTCCCCTCTCATTAATTCAATCTAATGTTTTCACTTTTACTTTTCCAGTTTGGAATACTCCTTAAGTTTGGTTTTCTTTGTGTTTATTTTTTTGCAGCTGGTTTCAGTTGCCTTTGCAGATACATAAATAATTTGATTTAACTCAGTAAGCTCAAGTTTTAATTCTTGCATGGTTTCTTTTGTTATACAGTTAGTAATTTTATTTATTTATTATTAATTTTTTTGTTTGTATTTGACAGTTTATAAAGTGGTTCTCTATGATTTATACTTAGATGTCTTACAACTGCACGCTCACTCAGAATTTTGCACTTCATTTCCATCATAGACTCTCTGTGTTCTTCATCAAACGTGTGGTTTTCAAATATCATCTCTTCACCTTCCCTGACGATCTTTATCAAGTTCATTAGAATTTCTTATTTCTTTAGACCTTTGTGTGATTTGGTCAGATGACAGTCTTTCAATTAAGTCTCGTGGTGGACTACTCTCTTCATTTAATTCTTTATTTCCTTCCTATTTTAGATCTTTAGATCGTTTCTGCTGCCTCCTTTATCACGATTATTTCACTATCTGTGAGACTATTATTTCTAAAGATGTCCCTCGTAACGTTTGTTAACTTGTTTTCATCCAATTAGGGTCCGCTATCTTGCTTTCGTGTTCTTCATATTTTTGGGGGGTTTGCAGTTTGTCTCTCTTGTGATGACCTACCTGATGTATAATAATAAGCGTATATTACTTCTTTATACTCTTCCCGGGTCCATTTGATCCAGTTAAATTTTCCCTTCTGGGGTGGTTGCGGTGGTGAACTTGGAGGGCTCAAGTTGGGACAGTTCCGTTTCAAGTGACCATCCCTGTTCGAATTCCAAGAAGAGTTTATACCAGTTTTCGACCCCATGTTGGCTTTTCCTTGAAGGACGCCCTTCCCGATCAGTCATTGGTAAGTGATTTAGTGTACTGTTTTAATTCTTCTCTTTGTTTCATAAAATATTTTTATGTTACATTGATATTATTACTATTGAGCTCTGTGTGCCTAATAAAGAAACGGCAGTTATAATCTCTACTATTATTATCCCCACCGTCATTATTGCCGTTACAGTTACCACTACCATGCAATTATAGCAGACGTGGCTATCGTTGATCGTTATTACTATTATTATTATTAAGGTGGTGATCTGGGAGAAACGTTAGCACGCCAGGTGAAATGCTTAGTCGTATTTCGTCTGTCTTTACGATCTGAGTTCAAATTCCGCCGATGTCGACTTTGCCTTTCATACTTTCGGCGTCGATAAATTAAGTATCAGTTGCGTACTGGGGTCGATCTAATCGACAGGCCCCTTCCAAAAAACTTCGGGCCTTGTGCCTAGAATAGAAAATATAATAATTGTTTTACTTCTCAGAGTGCTCGGCTTTCTTTGCTCTTGTTGATTTTGGGAGAGCAGACAGCAGCCTGCAGTCAGCGGTCACACAGAGTCTCTTTCCTCACATTATAAGCTTTGATAATTGGTTGTTAATTACCATTGAAGACATTCAACACCTAGGCACCAACCTCAACATCCTCGCCGTCCACAGCAGGGCATTTTTTTTTTTGCACTTCCTCTGCGCTCATGTCAATTCCGATTTCTCTGACATATTTCTCGAACTTGGCTGTTAGTGCTCCGAGTACCCCTACAACTACTGGGATGAAAGATACTCTCCTCATAGCTCACATTCTTGCAATTTCGTTTTTTAGTAGTCTGTACTTTTCCATCTTTTCTAGTTCTTTGTCACTTATGCATGCATCTCCAGGTATTGCAATATCCATAATGTTAGTTTGCTTCTTCCCTCTATCTACCAGAACAATGTCTGGTCCCTGAGCATCGATTAGGGAGTTACATTCGATTGTGGAATCTCACAGTATCTTGTATTCATTGCTTTCGGTGATTCCTGGTTTATGTTCGTACCGTTTCCGAGCTCGTTCAGCCCCTCCAGCGAACAAGCTTAACTCTGCCCATTACCGTTTTGATGGTGGGGGGGGTCAATAAATTAAGTAGCAGTTCAGCAATGGGATCAATGTAATCGATTATCCCCCTCTTTGCAAATTTCAGAGTTTTGTGACCTTAGTAGAAAGGATTATTATTATTGTGGTTGGTCTTCTTCTTTCTTTTCTTCTTCTTCTTCTTCTTCTTCTTCTTCTTCTTCTTCTTCTTCTTCTTCTTCTTCTTCTTCTTCTTCTTCTTGTTTTACTAGAAATCAATACATTATTAATATTGTAACTATTATTAACATCATCCTTATCACTTTACTTCTTACTACTACTACTACTACTACTACTACTACTACTACTACTACTACTACTACTACCACGACCACCACCACTACTACTACTACCATATGAGCTACTGCTGCTGCTACTACTACTACTTCGTTTTTCTTGGGTTTTTTTTCTTTTTCTTATGGAAACAGAAAATAGATAATTGGCAAAAGCATTGTTTTTTTTTTTTATATTTCCAGTAAGAAAACAAAACAAAATACATTACAAAGAAAAATAGTAAACAAGAAAACACACACACACACAAAAAAGCAACTAATCAGAAAGTGTTCTTATTTAAAATTTTTCTTTAGTCTTTGAAAACACTCATGTGTTTGTATTTGTATCTTTTCCTCTCTACCAAAATGACACTTATACTAAAGAAAGCAAGCATTTTCTCTTATATTTGTAATATATATTTTTAAGCTGTGC
>NC_069001.1:22588090-22591281 GCF_001194135.2 Octopus bimaculoides | reverse complement strand
TATAAGCATATGTGTTTGTTTTCTTGTATGAGTACTGTGTACGTACGTACGGATACGCATGTAGTTGTGTGTCACTATCTGTCCGTATACGCGTATGTTTCGTTGTTTGTGCCTGCGACGTGGTGCTTCGATAAGTAGAGAGGTTCAAATATGTAACTAATATGAAAATGAGTACTTGGGTCAACAAGATCGTTTCAACCAATGAACAATTTACACAACATGACTGTAGTCCATTGACTGTAACGAACAAAATGATAAAATGACATATACATACATATACATGCATGTGTGTGTGTGTGTGTGTGTGTTATTTAGATGCTATTATTCGAGATTCACTGTTCTGATTACGAAAACACACACATTTTCCCGCTAGCGCTGTTTGTCAGAACTTGGTACGGAACTTTGATTCCAGCGCAACAATTTCACAACGTGGATCTACATAAAACGAAATGGGTTGCAATTAAGTACAACCTATCAATCACATGCTGACTCATTTTTTACTCTCCCTTCCTCTGTATAAGACTGCCTCGACAGTTATGTAAGAACCCCGTTACGGACATATGGGCAAACAACACCCCACCACGTCAAACAAATTAAAATAAATATTGATTTAGAGAAAACACTCAGAAAAATACAAAGAGCTAAAAAAGCTAAAAATGCCGTTTGCAATAGAACTCTCCGAGGAAGACCTACTACACTAGTATCTAAAAACGAAGTCTCTCATTAGTAACCATCAGGATGTTAACGAAGACTTGTGCCAAACCGGATAGAGCTACTTTTTCATTCATCGACTCTGATCGAAGAACGCAATATTATCCATAATGGTGCAGATATATGGTGGAGATTCTACAGAAGCAAATACCACTCTACCGTCGTTGATTCTGCTTCGATCGACTTAGCCGCTAAGTTACGGGGACGTAGACACACCAGCACGCGCGCGCGCACATTCACGGGCTTCTTTTTGTTTCCAATTACAGAATCCACTCACAAAGATTTGGTCGGGCCGAGTATATAGTAAAAGATACTTGCCCAAAGTTCCACGCAGAGGGGGATGAACCAGAATCGAAGAGGTTGGAAAGGAAACTTCTTAGCACACAGCCACGCTTGCATCTATTCAAAATACAAACAAGGAATGCTTCACGAATTTGAGTGTCATCTTTGATGAAATAAATCCGCAATATATCTCTCTGCCATAACTTTCAGCTCCGGATTTCAATATGGCAATTTAACTGGCTGATTCCCTGCTAGTGTCTTGAATATGTACAGACATCAATTTGCATCTCTTTTTGCTGGTCTCTGGCGGAAATCCCTGGACTCAGGTTTTATTCCAGAACATTTTGTATCTCAGTCTGTTATTCTAGTTGTTACGAAAGGAAATATGTCGCTCAGAGTGAATTGTTCGGTCCCTCTAAACGTTCACATTATTAATGTATTTGAGAGGGAGGTGATATTGAAAAAAACATTTAACTGGCTAGAAACAAATCGTCTCTTACATTCCAGATGGCAAGGTTTTCTTGGTGCAGAAGTTTTCTTAGACAGCTTCTGCACTATTTTCATTGAATTCTAAATACTCTGAGAGATGGCTACAACACAAATATGAACTCTCTTGACTTCAGTAAAGCTTTCGATAGTATCAACAACTCAAATTCTGCTGAAGAAATCATTAAAAGTCGAGTTCGTGGAAAGTTACTACTGTGGACTGAATGTTTCCTGACAAACGAAACCCAACATCTTGTGATTGATGGAATTTATTCATGACCAGTAAATGTATTTTTCCCAAAAGGGACTGTGTTGGGACTACATCTATTTATTAACTGTATATTTGACACTGTAAATGTATTCAAACATAATAAAATAAAATAGAAATATCTGCAGATGTCTCAAAGTTCAAGAAAGTCATTAAAGATCTATGTGAATGAACAGAAATCCATTTCTATCGATGCTCTGTAATTCGAGAAGTGAAAAGAAACATGCCACTAAATGAAGAAAAGTTTCAGCTCATTGACTTCGTAAGGGGAATATACTTAAACAGCTATATTAGGTGTAACTTTGTTTAACAACTAATACCACCTTTCCTATTAAACTATTCCTTCTCATGGTTACCTTTGCAAATTCCTCTTAACCGCCACATCCCATCTCTCTCATAGACCCCCTCCCTCTTTTCTCATTTCTCTTCTTCAACCAAAAGCATCTAAAACTACCCCACTCTATTAGGTACTAACCTATCAACCTCTCTCTCCCTCTCCATTTACTTCCCTCTATTCAGTTTCATGCACTTCTCTATACCTCTGTACTCCTCCTCCAATATCAACCCACATTCCTTATTGTACTAACCAATGCTATCTTGACTACCAACTTATACCTCACTCTGTCAACTCCCCTCTATCTTCTCTCATACCTTTTTACATACCTTAGTAATCTCCTTCTGTCAGTAAATTAGACACTTTCCCTCCTTCATATAATTACCATGCTCTTTCTTACTATCTCAACTTCCAATAATTCTATAGCTACGATCCCTAAATTTTGACACCTACTCACAAGCCCAACACAACAGACTACCCCTCAATTACCATCTTTCCTACTACTTCAACTCATCTCATAACTCTCCACCTCAACTACCACCTCCCTTGATACCCTCATTATTAAACCCTTCCCGCTTCCTGAACTAGCTCTATTTCTCTTCTCACCATTCCTTGTCTTAATACCCACCGTAACCCCACCGACGTTCCTAACTCCCCTCTCTAATACAGCTAGCTCTCCAAATTTAATCATTCCATCTTTGAACTTCTCTAGATCTGAAATGTTAGATATTCTTACCCTAATGACAGGCTCATCTTATCCAATGTTGATTGCATCGATTACGGCCTCATATAACGATGAACTACATCTACCAACATTATGATGAATCTCCGAGCCCCCAGAAACAGCTGTTGAACTTATAAAACTTTTCTTTCACCCATTTACTTCTCTCCGTCGTTTGTACTCTGTGTAAGCTGGAACTATTAATATAAATATCAATATATTTATACTTAAATATTCATCGTCTGAAAGTCTCCACCTTTTGCTTTCTCTCGTTTCGCTTGTATACATATATACATATTTTGCACTTCAAACCAAAACCATTACATCTAATATATATAATTACTTTATCCGCATAATTGCCTTCTCCTCTCTCTCTCTCTCTCTCTCTC
>NC_069001.1:22583497-22585997 GCF_001194135.2 Octopus bimaculoides | reverse complement strand
CATTGGTTTCTCAGATCAAAGCAACAAAGGCTGCTACCCGGTATTTATTTCCATTATGGTTCTGATAAATTAGGGAATTGTAAAGTATAACTCCTTGTCCTCCTTGAATCGTGTGCATTGGTCCAGAATTATGTAGCTTCTTTTAGTTTTTTTAACATATGAAAACAGATCGATACTGCTGTCAGTGAAGTATTTTGGATGAATATGTCTAAAGACGGGCAGCACGATGAATATTGTCTTTAACTTTTTCGAGGATTGGAGAATGCAGTTGTGCTTTTTTGAATGTGTAATTGCCTTCTTTTGAATCTAATTGTGAGGTGAACTTAAAGCTACAGATAAGACTTAGCTTTCCTAACACACAAAGTCTTGTAGAAGTGAATGATGAAATTAAATCGTCTATTGGATATCTTCAACAGTTGGAATGATGAAATAATGGCATCATAGTAAAATTTAGCGTTTTTCAAATCATTTGCAATGTTGGCACACCTAAACCTTACAAGTACATCTGTCATGCTACGCATTGTTAAGTTTTCTCCAAGAACTTTAGAAGTTATATTTCGAATTACCAATTTTCCAAACACTGAGAGAGCACGTCTGAGGTGAATGATACAATAGGTGCCATGAATAGAATGACAGTTTGTATTCAGTGATTGCCAAGTGTTGTCAGTCAATAAGAACTTTCAGTTTTCATACGCAGCAATCCACCAACCTCTAAGTAGAGACACAAAACTAGTATAATTCTCCACAGTGACTGAAGTGTAAAATTAATTTCTAATACAAGCACGAGTTCTCATATTTTGTGGAAAGGAACGGTCAATTATATATTATGTGGACTGCAGAGTTTCATGGATAATTCAATTTAGTGACTCCCACTCAACAAACTTTTAACACAGACACTAATGCGAAATAATGAAATACCAGAAAGTATTTCGTTCATTGCTGCAACGAATCTGTTTTCCAATTTGTAAATTAAAATTCTAAATTTGACATTTGGAGAAGGGTAAAGATCCCTTTCGGTCATGAATGACCATGGGATTGCACCAAGAAAGTTCCTCTCCAACGTACACGTCTGGGTTAGGTTGTTAATAGAAGATCAGCAGTATCCCCTCACCACGCTACTCTTGATGTCCAAAGGAAAGGCAAAGGCTGATACAGCTTGGCACCAGTGACGTCGCAACTCATTTCAGCAGCTGAGTGAACTGGAGTAACATGAAATAAAGTGCCTTGCTCAAGAACACACGATACAATTTTCTTAGCGTGTGATTACAGGTTTGGTCCTCTCTTTGGCGACTTGTATAAGTATCTTCCACCATGGCCTTGTGAATGAAATTCGGTATAAGCGTACATCCATACAAATACACATATGTATACGTGTGTGTGTGGGTGTATTTATAAAGTGTAGTGGGTTGGTAGAATTGTTTGAGCATCTGCAAAAAATCTAGCAGTATGTCTTCTGTTTCCTTACTTTCTAATTTCAAAACCCTCCGAGATCAACTTTGCATCTCATCCTCCAGGGTTGATACAATAGAGTATCTGTCAAGTCCAGGTTTCGATGATCACAGCTAGCCTTCTGCTCAGGCTTAAATTAGAAACAATACGCTTGAGTGTATGTAAAAGTGTGCCTAACCTTACCAAATTTATATCGGTGGATGGAATAAACATTCTTTTATTCTTTTATTTGTTTCAGCCATTTGATTGTGGCTATGCTGGAGCACCACCTTGCAAGGCTTTACTCGAACACATCGACGCCAGAACACTCTTTTCACTCATGCTTTATGAAATAATAGAAAACCAGCGATAGCTCCATGGAAAGATGCAGCCAATAACAAACAAACAAACAATGGTTGCAAGTGTATGAGACGAAAGTACAATCTTTAAAGAGAAGTGAAATATAATTATATAAATGTTTCCACAAATACTGAGATATTTATTTCGTACGTTGGCAAATGATATTAATATGTTCAATCGCTATTTTAATTGAAGTATCTTATTTGTTTTATGAAATGACACCTGCTTCTCTTGCCCAATTGTTTTAACGATTATTGTAGAAAGTAAAGATAATATCATAATTGTAACATCTGAAGTATTTTCATTTATTCTTCATGAGAACCGTAATGTCTTTATAATTATTGTTAATTTCTCTTGTTTTCTGTCTTCTCCATCTGCCAAAAAATATTTATGTGACTTTACAATCATACTAAATGACACAAACGTACAAATTATATATATATATATTCGACACACAAACACACACACATATATAAAGGTAGTATAGTCTGGATAAAGTATTATCTAATATATATGTTTTAATATTTTTCGTATAAAGTTGATGAAAGATTGATATAAAAAAAATAACACAGGTAGATAGTTTGTAATTCTACCTTGTATTTCTATATTTCAGGGAAATACATCGACTTTTATTATTTCCCATAACTTGCATTAATTTGGCTCCATATGAAAATAATGATTAAAACATTTATATGATTATATTTATGTATAT
>NC_069001.1:22581932-22582384 GCF_001194135.2 Octopus bimaculoides | reverse complement strand
AATATTGATCAACAACAATTGACCTACATCAATTATTATTTTCTAATTCAATACAAATAGACTGCATTGAAATAAAAAATAATAATTGATGTATGTCAATTGTTGCTGATCAATATTTCTCCATTTTCTGTGTACTTAAAATTTGATTCCTGATAAACTCATGTTTATCTTTGTCATTATCTATAATCTATGAGCATAATATGCTTGCATATGTATGTTAAGGTTTAACATAGGTAATTATACCGGTAGTATGACGGATACTTTTATCCCTTAGACGGTTATTGCAACATCTAGCTCCAATAACTCTGATATATATAGTTTTAGGGAAAATAACCAATTTTCAAGAACTCATCGATGAAAATCCACTATCACATATAGAAAAATTAATAATTAAAAGCACAATAAATGAGTATAATATAAAGTAAAGTAAATATCATAAGATAAATATAATA
>NC_069001.1:22574560-22581330 GCF_001194135.2 Octopus bimaculoides | reverse complement strand
TGGTCGGCCCGAGGCTATAGTGGAAGACACTAGCCCAAGGTGCCACGCAGTGGGAATGAACCCGGAACCATGTGGTTGGTAAGCAAGCTACTTATCACACAGCCACTCCTGCGCCTATATATGTACACACACTTCAAATAGTGAGGATTTAATTTCCTCCTAAGGGATTTTTTTATAAACCGGATACCAACTTGTGTTATCAAATATATTGAAAGAAAGTTCCACAATATATATGTATAAACAATTCGAAATGTGTAAAGTTAATAAAAGAAAATGGTGAGGAAAAAATATATAGTGGATACTTGCTTAAATCTATTAGTATCACAATGAAAAATAATACATATAATATTCAGGATATAAGGGGGTCTGATCAAACAACGAAATAAACAAGGAAGTAATCAAAATAAAATCCGGCTTTAGGATTGAATTATGATCTAAATGTTTTATGCGACTGTAGAGTTAAAGAAAATTGTAAATTTAACAATTACTGTAAACGTAGAAACCTAGTATACTAAGCCACACTTGAAGCCGAAGGTAAATATTTCTATTATGCTGGAGTCACAGCGTGTTACGTGAAATTTCATATCGCTAACCATGAATTCTCTTTTAGAAATATTTATAAAAGAAATAGCACAAGCCTTAGTAAATTTCTCTGGAAACTTAGAGATAGTAATACAACTTATAAAATACAATGGAAAGTTCTAAATAACGCTCTATCATATAGACCACCAACCAAGACTTGTTCACTCTGCCTAGATAAAACGTATCACATAGTATTCTCTAGGTATAATCTCTTAAATGATAAATTAGAAAAAAAATTACCAATGGTTACATGCACATAAATATACTTTTTCCAAATTTATATGATCATATAATTGTTTTCCAATACATATTATTTCACTATATTATAATAATAACATATGATGGATATAATTACAATACTATATTACTTTATTTATAAACATAACTTATTCCGATGGTACAAGTAGAATAATTAGCATTTAAAATACCATTTATATATTATTCAATAACATTATTTCTTATTGGACGCATAATGATAACCACCATTTTTTGTCTTCATAATCCTTATTTAAACCTTATTATTAATATTATATTTTTAGATTATGAACTTCATATTTAATCCCAAACTTATCTTATCATAATACAATAATATAACATCCCTTCCATTGCTAATTCCACCATACTTATACTCCATATATAAAACTATAGCCCCTATTTTTATTTCCATTAATTTAATTAACTCACCTATGTTAATTTTTTATTGAAACTCCAAAACTTAATCCCAAACTCTATTATCAATTCATTCTTAACTCTATACAATAATATATAATATCCTTTTCTTGGTCAACTCCAATATTTTTTCCTCCATATCAATATATATACCTACATTGAAATTTTAAATAGCATATTCAATATTTCATCAATTAAACTTCTGCATATTAAAGATACGCATATAAAACACATTTTAAATCCATGATATTAGCACGCTTATTTATTAAAACAATGATTATATAAACCATATCTGATACCATAACATTAGTATAGATTTAATCTATTAATCTCTCAAATTTGAAATTTTATGATTCAAAAACTCTAATGCCAAACTTATCCCAACTTTATAAAATAAACTATAATTCTTATTTCAATGTTAAATGAAATGTACATATATATAAAGGGAGATTACTAGTTATTACTAATTACGAGCTAATTACTATTACAAAATACATCACATTTAAAGATTTTTTTAAAAACAAATATGCATTACTCTCAAACGTAAGTCAAATATAGTCTTTTTATATACTTAATATTTTTTCTTAGAACAACGGAAAATATCTTAGTCTTTTGAAATCCTAAATAATAACAATTATCATAACATTTATCCGTATAGAATTCTAAACACGACATCGTAGTATAATATAAACATTTTTCCCCTTTTTCTCTTTTATTTCATAATCTTTTTTCTTTTTTTTTTCTGTATTTTATACCCTACATAAAATTATATGTATTTTAGTCCCACTTTTCTCTCATTTAGTCTCTGTTCGTTATTTTCGCCCCTCATAAAATCTACTTTTTTCTCTCTATACACTTATAAATTTTCGCATAAATATTTATATTTTTCTCCGTAGCATGTAAAAAAAATAACTTTTCTCTGACTATTAGAATCTATATCTTAGTCCACAGAAATCATTTATGTTTTATCCCCTTAAATATCAATTTCATCTCTCATTCTGACTTTAATACCCTTAACAGCCCATAATATCCCATATTATAACTAAATGATTTATTTATATCCATTAATCCCTTATATGTGAATTTTTCAAATACATTATAGTATATTAGCAAAATTTCTCCTCACATGAAATCGGCGTCCTAATAAATTATTGCTTACGTTTGAATATTTGAAAATACGGTCCTCAACTTAGTTTATTTCGATGTTCAACACCTGAAAGTACACATCTATCCCTGAAGATATCCGACTACATATGGCTTTTTTAACTTCTAAAATAGCTTGAATGTTGATAATTCAAACTTAAAGCCGGATGAAAACATATGTAGGGTTTTTATTTTGTTACTTCTTTGTTTATTTCTTTTGTTGATAAGGTCCCCTTATATCCTGAATCTTATTTGTATTACTTTTTCATTGTGATACGAATAAATGTAACCACATATCCACTATATATTTTCCTCTTCATTTGCTTTTATTAATTATATATATATATGTGTGTGTGTGTGTGTGCGCGTGTGTGCGTTTGTGTGTGTGTGTACGCAATAACTCAGACGGGTTGCGGTTCACTACAACTGTTTCAGACGTGTTCTCCATTGAGGAACAGTTTTGTTCATTAATAAAAACACGTCTGAAACAGCTGTAGTGCACCTCAACCCCTCTGTGTTACTGTTTCGTCTTCAGCTCGCTCGAAACCTTCCATACGTTTGGATCTTGAGCCTATAGTTTACTCTGGAATACGTGCATTGAGTGCACCCATGTGTGACTTTGAAGACGCCTTGTGTATTCTATCAGTACTTAAGGATGTTTGCATTACTGGAAGGAGAAATCCGCATTTACTTTAATAAGTACGTATATGTCAGTACACATTATTGGTATACCGATGCGCTACCCTCGACTCTACTCTACCTTGACGGTGAAATACTGGAAACAGTTCTGCAGAAACTTTCAAACAGGTAATTCCTAGGCCCAGACCTCATAAGAAGTTATTGGCTGAAGAATTTAACCTTTTATCGGCGAGATTTTAAACCGATATAGGGAGAAAGTATAAAGAGCACACAAGAACTGCCCAATGGTTATCAGCTGCAACTACTCTTCTCATCCCCAAGAATAGCCAACCAGCCCTTGCTAAAAATTACTGCCCAGTAGCCAGTCAGAACATCATGTACGAAATTTTACATTGGGTCCTTCCATCTGTTCTTGCAGGCTCATAACAACATTATTACAAGTCAGCCAGATGAAGGAAAGTAAGTGGTGTGAGGTTGTATACAGCAGCTACAAGTTAAGAAAATGATCCCACGAATATACGGTAAAAAATCGCAGGAACTTAACCGTTGTGTGGCTGTACTACAAGAAGGCTTTTGATAGTATACAACATGGGTGAACTATCAAAGCTTTACAGTTAGCCAATGTCCCACAGCCACTAGTGAATGTTATTGAACGCCTGACCATGACTTATCACTCCTTAAAAGTGATAAGGAGCAAATTAATTCGGATAGCATTCACTACCAAAGAGGCATCTTTCAGGGCGATAGCCTGTCGATGTTGCTCTTTGTTCTCTCATTAAACCTACTATCATACCTGCTCACAAAACATAGTAACCAGGGAAATGGAGCCAAAAGTATCTGCTATATTCTTTTTGTCAACGACCTTAAACTGTATGGGCCAAATATCAACCACATAAAAGAGTAATTGGATCTTATTACCTAATTTTCAATAGACATTGGAACCAAACTTGTTGAGTCTAAATGTGCATTTTTGATAAAACGTGGAGAAATTGTGCCATCCCCTGGAATCTTAAAATGAACAGCTTGACTATACAACCGCTATAGTCAGGGGACAATTATAGGTATCTTGGAAAAATAAGAATGACAAATATGATGGACCCATAAATAAGGAGAGGACCAGGAATGAATGATTAGGGAGAATAAAGAGAATAAGGTCATCAAAACTATCAGCTTACAACAATAATATTGTTCACAACTTCACTGTGCTGTCCTCACACCTACGCTTAACCTGAATTGGCAGTACAAGAACTCAGTGTGATAGATGCTCAGTGTTACAGGAAGCTTCAACACCAATGGAGATACAGACAGCCTATACTTCCAATGTATGTATGTATGTATGTATGTCTATCTGTGTGTGTGTGTGTGATAATTTTCGATTCAAAATAAATTACTGGTTTAGATAAATGGCTTTCCTCTGAATACTGCGGGGCTTTTATCACCTTCATATCTTATGATGATGTTGGCAAATGGTCCTGATTTATTCATAGATTATAGACGCTCTATATTACCATATCGTTTAAAATTCTTTAGGCAATATGTAAAGTAGTGAGTAAACCTTGCTGTTCCTTTACAATTTCCTAAATTTGCTTCAAAATAAATTGTCTGCCAAGTGAAATTTGCATATCTTAGAATTTTGGCAGGGTTGGCGACAGAAAATTTTATTTTTGAATTATCTTCCCGTTTGTTCGCTGAAAATGTTTTGATAACGTCGACACATTTTTTATCAATATTTTGAAAGTAACTTTTCCCTGACAAATTCTAAATGCTTTCTATAGTGCCTATATGATTCATTGTTTCACAGCGAGGTACAGTTGAAATAGTGCACGAAATATAACGTTCCTTATGCATTCGACATTTAGAATGCAACCAAAGCTGATTATTTTGTATTTTCTGTTCTATTTAAACATTGCATGATAATGTTTACGTTGAGCAGTATAATTTCTCACAATTACTTTATGCAATGACTTTAACAAATTGATTTCCCTATTCTGTGCCAAGATATATGCATCTTATTATAAAAGTTGATAAGGCGGTGAGCTCGCAGAATCGTTACCGCGCCGAGCAAAATGTTTAACGGCATTTCGCCCATCTTTATGTTCTGGGCTCAAATTCCGCCGAGAACTACTTTGTCATTCATTTTTTTCGAGGCCGATAGAATAAGTAACAGTTGAGCTCTGGTTAATGTAACCGACTTCACCTACCCACGAAGTTGTTGGCCTTATGCGAACATTTGAAGCCAATATAGAAAGCTGATAATTATTTTTTTTAAAATCAATGTAGATTATCACTACTTAGTGAAAAGTACAATCAGTTATTGTATTGATTCCATATACAAACATTTAACTTAACAGTCAACAAATGTAAAGCACTTCGTTATATATTATAGTGTTTGAGACTAGTGTTTGAAACTAGCAGGAGCTATAGTCTCTCCACTTTCAAATTTAACTAAGGATTGGGTATGAACTTGTGGAAGGTTTTGCGTGACCACTGCAGGAAGCAGAGCTATGTCAGTGGTAATCATGAGTAGTGACCCGACGAGTGTGTTTACATAAATGGCTTAATGGTTTACACTCGAGTGTGTATCACTTTCTAAAGATGATATACTGTGTGTGTGTGTGGGTGTGGGTGTAGGTTGTTCAAGAAGTCTTTCTTTCGACTCCCGACATTTTTTATCTTTTTTTTTCTTCTCTTCTATTTATTCTATATTCTTTCAAAATTCCTTCCAGGCGTTACCCATTACAATTCGTCTTGGCCTAACGACCTTTAATGTTTTTTTTTTTGTCGATTGTTTACTCTGTACGTCCACCTATTGTTGTTTTTTCGTTCGAAGCCCTAACTCTCCACAAATTTTATATTTTAAAAATTTCTGGATGCTGCTGTCTTAGGAAGTTTTCCTATCTTGTCGTTAAAAACACAAAATAGGGAATAATATAATATATAGTCGACAACTCAGGAGGAGTTACACTTCTTTTGATATTTTGTCCCATACTTGTCTCTCGTTATGTGTTCACGTATTTTTCACTCGTTTGTGATGTCCTATACCTAATGAGTATTATATATATATATTTAAATAATAAGGGTGACAAATTGAATATTAATTTGATTAATATCAATTTAAAACCAGTGGCGTAGCAAATTGAAAAATCTGAAGATTCAGAAAAAGTTATATTACATACATATAAAAGGGATGTCCACTTACTGGTCATCTCTCTTATATATATATATATATATATATATATATATATATTCGCGTTTTTACTTGTCATTTGAATGCGGCTATGCGCTACTTTAAAGGAATTTAGTCAAACAAATTGATCCCAGAACTTATTCTATTCTTTGTAAACCTAATACCTATTTTATCGGTTTATTTTGCCGAACCGCTAAGTTACGGGAACGTAAACACACCAACATCGGTTGTCAAGCGATGGTGGGGGGAAAACACAGACACAAACACATAACTACACACACACACACACACATACATACATATATACATACATACATACATACATACATACATACGTACATATATGTATATATACATATACAATAATCCTTTTGAGATTTCAGACTATTTTTTCTGAATCTCCAGATTCTTTTAATGTGATTTTTTAATGTGCTACTTACCTGGTATTAAATTGATATTAATTAATATCCAATTTTTTACCCTACTATTTTAATTAGCCACACACACACACACACACACACACACATATATATGTATATATATATATATA
>NC_069001.1:22571013-22573767 GCF_001194135.2 Octopus bimaculoides | reverse complement strand
ATATATATATATATATATATATATATATACGATAGGCTTCTTTCAGTTTCCGTCTACCATATCCACTCACAAGGCTTTGGTTGGGTTGGCCCGAGGCTATAGTTGAAGACACTTGCGTAATGTGTCACGTATATATATATATATATATAGCAGAAGCAACAGAGCTTGATACGTACCAACCAACGTAACTCTCGGACCTTGAGTCACTTTGTTGCTTCTTTTAAATTTTAATAAAAATATACACACATTCATATTTTGTGTTCTATTGTTTCTGTTTGCATCACCAAACCTGTATATATGTGTGTGTGTATGTGTGTGATCATTCTTCTATGTACTTCTGTTCCACGTGTGACCTACAAATTTTTTTCTTTGGGTAGTTATGTTTTGCGTAAATGCCCACCATATTAAAGAGATCGTCTTCGGTTATGCGACCCGTTTGCTCCTTGCAAAATTATTAATTATATTATGTAGTATACGCCTAAACACAGCAATAAGTATTGGAAAAACTTCATTAAAGAATAATTAATTTAGTACATATATAAATTAGTACATCATTTTGGATATGAAATATGTTTTCTAGGATTTTTTTTTTTAATCTGTGAGCAAAAATTTATTTCAAATTCTATATTTGTTTTATTTTTGTGCATTCTTTTATGTTTAACGCAAGCCATTGCCTAAATAGCTCAGGTGCAACAATACTGAGTGAATTAACATTTCTCGACTAGAGGAAGATTGATCTTTTAAAAGCGTTTATTCAGCATATTTTGAAGTGTGTTCATTATCGATACCAATAAACTAGGGCAAAACCGAATACTTTTAGAAGAATGTAAAACTGTTAAGTCCTCATACTGCGTCAAACATACCATTTCAATCGTTTATTTTTTACTTTTTTCAGTCATTAGATTGCGGCCATGCTGGGGCACCGCCTTCTAAGATTTTTAGTTGCATGTATTATCCCCAGTACTTAAATTTTTTAAAGTCTGGTACTTATTCCATCGGTTACTTTTGCCGAACCACTAAGTTACAGGGACATATACATACGAACACTTGTCAAGCCATGGTATCACACACACACATACACACACACACGCACACACACACACACACACACATACACACACACACGCACACACACAAACACACACATATACACACAGAGGATATTTAAGGATAGTTTTATGTTTATAAAAAAAACATATAATAATAGATAACTTTATCAAAAAATGCTATGAGGGTAAAAATAAAACTTTTCTATAATGTTATTCAATAAAGCCACCTTCAGTTTCAACAACTGTTTCTGTATGAGATCTAAATCATCTACATGCTCAAATCAAGCGGTCCTGTTTCATTTTCGACATTACTCTGACTATGGCAGCTTTCAAGGAGCCTTTGATGTTATGGACGTGTTCATTGACCCCTCTCACAACAACGCTCCACATGGACTACGATCAGGGGAATTAGGAGGCCAAATGTTTGCGGTTATGTGATCATGAAAGTTTCAGCCATCCATTCCTGTGTTACTAGATCCATGAGTGATAGTGCAGAGTCTTACTGAAACACAGATGGCCTTCCATTACATACACGGTCTATCCAGGGCTTAACAATTATTTCCAGGACCTCAATGTAAGCGGTAAAATTAACTCTAAGGGTTTGTGGAAAGAAGTAAGGAAGCATCACAAGACCTTCATTGCTGACAGCCCCTAAAACCATGACAGTTGCTTGAAATTTTGTATGCATAACACCTGGAACTGCAGAAGGGTCTGCACATAACCATCTGTCATTTCTTCTGTTAACTTTTTGATCTTGGTCGAAGTTTTTCTCATTTGAGAAAGACCAAATCAAATCTTCTTCAGCTGGATTTTTCAGTTTGTTTAAGGGACTTTTAAATTTGATGTAGTGATTTTCTTTTACTTTTTCTGAGTAAGCTGAAGGTTTGCAATTATTATTTCCTGAAACAGATTATACTGAGCAAAAAATGCAGCAATGACCTCAAATACCTTACGCACTCTGTATATTAAATATATATATATATAATAGATATTAGTGTCTATTTCTAATTGTGTACGTGACGAGGCACTTAGCTGACCTCTGATTATAATTATGTATATAATAATAGTCTATTATGTATAATTCACCTAAAAAGGTTTTTTTAACATTCTGACTACTTGGTAAAATTATTAATTAATTAATTAATTTTACCCTATATTATTATTAAAATTATAATTTAGTCCATGATCAAAACTAGTTTTTCTGCGGAATAGGTGGTAACAAACACGTGAGTATAAAGGATAAATATGTATCACATTAGGCTGTATATTTTTGGGTGTGCGGTTGAATATTAGTTATGTGATGACGCTTGATCGCGCACATATTCAATCCTAACACTCGCAAATTTATAATTCAGAGTATTACACTGAAGAGAACAATAGGTAAATACAATTTACTTTAAGTTCGAAACGCGTCTGTGATTAACCGAAGTCGTGTGGATTCATCATTTTTCTTTTTACCTACATAAAAAGTTTGTTATTGTCTCTGAGATTTTTATGGTAGTTGAAAAGACATCAGCGTCTATTTCTAATTCAGTACGTGGCGAGGCACTTAACTGACCCCTGATTATAATTATGAATATAATTATAGAATATTATGTATAATTTACCTAAAAAAGTTTTTTTTTAACGTACACTCTACTTGGTAAAATACTTAATTCATTAATTTTACCCAATATTATATATATATATATATATATATATATAT
>NC_069001.1:22569747-22570914 GCF_001194135.2 Octopus bimaculoides | reverse complement strand
TGTGTGTGTGTGTGTGTGTGTGTGTGTGTGTGTGTGTGTGTGTGTGTGTGTGTGTATAGAGAGAGAGAACGGGATCCTTTCAATTTCCGTCTACCAAATTCACTTACAAGGCTTTTGTCGGCCAGATGCTATAATAGAGGACACTTGCCCAAGATGCCACGCTGAGATTGAACTCTGTACCACGTGGTTCGGAAGCAAGTTTTTTTACCTTGCAGCCATGCCTGTGCCTATATTTTTACATTTTAGCTTCAAGTTTTTTGGGTTTTTTTCGTTACGAGGGCAACATGCAGAATTTTGGCATTTTCATCTTTCGTAAAAAGACCTTTAAACAGACGGATAAAGGGCAATCCTATGAAAGTACATCAAATTAGTTTTTGATATTCTTGACTAGATTCAAGCAACCTTAATTGAGCAAAACCATGCCCCACAGTATTCCAGCGATGACTATTAATTACTTTAAAGGTATCTAAAACTATATACCCTAACGTGTCCCTTCTTGAATACCGTAGGGTTTATTTTCTGCGAGATATGGCTATTATTTCTAGCATGCCGAGCAGTTAAGTTGGGACTTTTACATTTAATCGTTTTAATAAGAGGTTATCACTTTATAGGGGTGTTTAAGACTTTTAGCACGATCGGGACTATGCAATGAATTCTTTTTTCTTTTTCCCCTTTCAAGACCATTGGTTCTTATCTGAGGGAGATTTGTATACTGCTTCCAGCAGGTCAAACAGCTGTGCACACATTCCGTTGTTAGTTCAGTATATCACATGGCTTTTTATGTTTGTCAAGTAACATACTAATATTGAAGTATGAGCATGCTAATTTTCCCCCAGTGCACTATTGTAAGATGTCTGACCTCACTATTAAAGACTGCCCCCGCTTTTTGCTAATAAAGGAAACCATTTAGTTTTTTGAAGCCTATATGAACCTATTTTTACGATTCGTCGGATAGTTTTTATTATTTGCATGAAGATTTCATGGTTGTATGAGAACAAAGCATTTCACACTATGATGTGCTTTTGTATTTCTTAATATAAGTTTTCATTTGATTGTTTAAACTTTACATAAAGTTGCTTATTAATAGATTTTTATAACGCATCGTATATCATTCGTTCAAATATATATGTGTGTAAGGGGTGCGAGCGCACGTGTATATATATATAT
>NC_069001.1:22555073-22569389 GCF_001194135.2 Octopus bimaculoides | reverse complement strand
ATATATATATATATATATATATATACATATACACATATATATATATATATGTTTAAATAGGTTTATATATTGCTTGATGGAGGGCTAATGGTGAGTAAATGGGCAATCAGTCAGTGAAATTGATATTAGGAATAAAATAGTTGTTGGATTAAAATTTTCAAAGGACTTTACTTTGGAAATCTCATTAATATGCCACTTCCTGTACATCTGGCTGTACAAACGACGCTCCTTAATATAGATTATTTGTTTTGATGACATAAGAAGTTCAAAGGAAATACGCTCATAACCAACATAGCATAAGAAGTCATAGAATGCTCTGTTGTATTATTATATATCAAATATGAATGTTAATGTGTGTGTTACCATGAATATATATGAAAGTTAATATTTAAGACTATAACGTAATTTTCTATTTAATGATCATAAGAATTAAATAACCCAAATATATTTGTGCATGATGTGTCTCTATGTGTGTGTATATATATATGTGCATGTGTGTGTGTACATTTATATATGCGTGTATATATGTATGTGTGTATATGTGTACATGTATAGATGCCTATATACACGTGTGTGTAGTGTGCGTGAGTGTGATGACTGAATGTGAGCGTTTATGTATGTGCGTGTCTGAGAGCGTAGTGTTATATAGTCTTGAAAAAATAAAAGGAACTCCATGAGAATATATTTCTGAAAATTGAAATATGTTGAAATCATAAGATTTTGAATCTACTTCTGTAGACTTTTTACTGGACTCAGCGTTCGGGCTACAGCCATACTGAAGCATCTCCTTCGCCGTTTAAGTTGATCATTGCTTATTTTCCAAAGTCTGGTACTTATTTCATTCGCACCTGTTCGTTAATATCAGACAAAGATATAAATAATCACACCTGTTCGATGTTATGGGACAAGAATATATATATGCATACAGAAATGCAGTGATACACGTGTGTGTGTGTTTGCGCGCGAATGCGTGTGTGTGTGCGTGTACGCGTGTGCGTGTATGCGCGTGCGTGTGGTGCACGCATGTTCTTTCAGCAAACAAGAAAAAGTATGTAGCGTCATAAAGGTCAGCTCTCTTGCAGAAACTGATGTGAAAATCTCTTTGAAAATCAAAGAAGATAGCCATGTATAACTGCTTCGAAACTTGCAGCTTCTACATCCAGATTATGAATTTGCATTCATGCCAATAATAACTGATGCACTTGGCTATGGTGGCTTCCGAAGTTTCCGTGGTCAACGCTGTGAAATGACCTGTTGTGGCTTTACAGTTAGAGTTAGAGGACACGTTAATGTGTAAATAGCCAGATAGACTGCACAGCAAAGTGTAAATGGTGAGGTACAACGCAAGTTATAGTGGCACCGGCTTTGGTAAATGACACAAGCCCCAAGGAATCACATAACAGAATTGAATCTGAAATTACATGAACGTAAATTGAACTTCATTACTGCCGTGTCTGCGTGTAAAGTGTGTAACCAGCAGGTTTCCGCTTTTAAGAAATATTTCAGCTATTATCCTTTCAGCTGTAGGTGAAAGGCCTAAAATTTTTGGGAAGAAGTAATTCGATTACATCAACACCAGCGCTCAATTGGTACTTTTTTTATCGACCCCGAAAGGATGAAAGGAAAAGTTGACCTTGGCGGAATTTGAACTCAGAACGTAAAGAAGGGCGAAATGCCGCTAAACATTTTGTCCGATTCCGCAATTCACCGCCTTTCTATCGGCTATAATTAAATTCCTTTACATTATATAGACTTGATAATATACACTTACTCTAAGGCGGTGAGCTGGCAGAATCGTTAGCACGCCGGGCGAAATGCTTAGCGGTATTTCATTTGTCTTTATGTTCTGAGTTCAAATTCCGTCAAGGTCGACTTTGCCTTTCATCCTTTCGGGGTCGATAAATTAAGTATCACTTACGCACTGGGGTCGATGTAATCGACTTAATCCGTTTGTCTGTCCTTGTTTGTCCCCTCTATGTTTAGCCCCTTGTGGGCAATAAAGAAATAAGTATTTCATTTGTCTTTACGTTCTGAGTTCAAATTCCGCCGAGGTCAACTTTGCCTTTCATCCTCTCGGAATCGATAAATTAAGTACCAGTTGAGTACTGGGATCGATCTAATCGACTGCCACCCCCCTGCCCCAAAATTTCGGGCCTTGTGCCTAAAGTAGAAAAGAATATGCACTTACTCTGTTGTAGTTTGCTATATTATTATGCTATTTTATAATACTCAGTTTTATATTACAGGGATCATTGAAATAAAATATTATTGTGACATTTAAGCATCACGATAAATTTGCTTTTACAGAAATAAAAATATTGATTTGAACCACTGGCAAACCCTTGCATTTTGAGGGGAGAAATGGGATTCAAGATTAACTTAAATAACCTTCAATAATTGACAGACACTTTATTTTATAGACCCCCCCCCTAGGCCATGATGAGATTTAAACTATCAATATGAAGGGATATAACTCAGTGCCACCAGGCATATTCTTTAGTGCTCTACTGATTTTGAATTCACTGCCCTTTAGATATATGAATATTAAATTGGATTAAACAATTGAAAGAGCTGTTTGTTTTAAAAACTATAATTAAATTCTGTCCGTCAGAATAGTTTGCTGGCTGCAAAGAATGCTCTTGTAACAATTTCATAACCGGAAGCCCCTACATACTCACTTGATGTGCTAGAAATAGCTACCAAAACTATCTCAAATGAGATCTTCGCGTTTTAAAACTAATAAAAGGGCATTAAATAATGCAATTCTGGATATTCCTGAGTAAATAGCGTGAGGCTCAATGGCAATAATATGATGTGAAGGCATGCAATAATGTACAACCATAGATAGAAGACAAACATTAAATTTAAATAGATTATCAAATGCTTCTTACAAGCAAACGGTCAGCTGACAGTAACTTCAAAGTTTTGCTGTGACTCAGCTTTCTCGGATTGCCTAATGTAGCTGGTGTCCAAAGAAAATGCAATGTCATTGTCAAACATTTTCTTGAAAATATATATACATGTAGAAACATAGATGCGTGTGTGTGTGTGTGTGTGTGTGTGTGTGTGTGTGTGTGTGTGTGTGTGTGTGTGTGTGTGTGTGTGTGTGTGTGTGTGTGTATGTGTGTGTGTGCATGTGCGAGCACGCGCACGTGAATGTCTGTGTATGTGTTAGAGTGTGCATCCCTGTAAGTATTTGAGAGTACAATACACAAAGAGAAATGGTAAGCTGTGAACTTTTACATAGCCAAACGATGGCAGCGCCTTACTGGATCACATCCTAGTAACAACAAATATTTTTTTTTATAAATAAAAATTGGACTATAGACTGCAAAGCCTGAAACTCATTTTTGACTGTCAGTTCTGAACCGTCTATTTATGACAAGAAAGCTGAAGGTGAACTAAAAAATAAAGACGAACTTGGAAAAAATATAGACTATTTTATGACTGGATGAAATTTACTACTGATGCAAGCGTATTTCATGTATGTCATGTCAAACATCACCTCGTAATATTACATGCTTTAGATGATGTCAAAAATGCCAACTCCATTTGCAATAACATTATATATGCATATGAAAATGCAGCAGCAGCAAAGGAAAAGCAAGAAAAACAATTAAGGAAAGAGAACAGAAGGGAAATATGTAAAAATGTAAAATCACGAAAGCTAACAATGCAGTATTGGAAAATGAAAAAGAACGACTAAACGAAACCTGTACAGCAGGAGCATAAAGCTTATCTATAATCCTAAATTCTTTAGAAAGCAACAATGTTGTCTCGGGTGGAGCGTAAGAGGAAAACTATTGGCAAATCTTCCTGAAACCCGAATTAAAAGATAGGTAGAGCACTTCTCTAACCTACTTGGGAAACTACTAAACAACAACACATGCTGTTGGAGAAGAGTTGCATCAGGTAGCATCCAAATGTCAAAGCACAAGTCTTGACAATATACCATTGACATAATGAAAATTAGAGACATTCTGTGACTCATTATTTGAAGTGTACAACAGAACATTACCCTTAGACAAATCTAGTATTTGGGGGAAAATGGTTTAGTTTCAATACCAACAAAAGGATATCTTCAACATGCTAAACAATACGAATGCATTAACTTATCAGTTTTTGCAACTGAAATTTACAGAATGTAGCTTCCTAGAATATGTCTCCACATAAAAACACTAGCAGATATACCCGGCATTGCCCGGATTAAAGGAAATAATGAAATTAAAAAACGCCGTCTAGATTACGCAGGTCTCAACTGCTAGTAGCTGAGATACCAGCTTTGTAGATTAATAACCCTCCAACCCATGTCAGCATGGAACACAGACGTTAAGTGAAATGTTAAGAGAAAGTTTTCAACTCTTATATATATATATAGAAAGTAAATACAAGAAATTCAAAAACACGTTTGTGTAGTGTATTTCATAACCAAAACACAGACACAGATTATAAACAATGAAAGGCCAATTTTGGTGATTCTTTTGAGAGAGGAAGTAGAGAACCAATCCGATGATAAATCTGACCTTAGATCTTGAAAGTTTGCATGAATCCTGGCTCAGTTGAATTTCTTGTGGCTTCAAATGATGTCATCTGTAGTGCAGCGTTGTATTGTCTAATTTTGCTTTGTAAGTGCTTCGAATCTTGGTCAGTTGATGACAACAGTTTCTTCAGTGGCTCTGGGGAGTACAGGTGTCTTTCCAGCCCACTTCCTTGCTTTACAATGTATGCACTCAGTTTTCATTGCACCAATGGAAACTCTAGTGTCATCTGCATTTCACATCACAATTTCATATAACAAAATTGTACAGGTTATCAATTTCAATAAACATATGATTATGTGTGTATAGATATTTTTTTTACTTATTTACTTGCTATATATGACATGTAAATACTAAGTACACACGCGCTTGTGCATGTATGGTTTTTTTGTATATACGTGTGTACCTATAATTTGTGTTTATGTGTGTAAGTGTGTGTGTGAGTGTGTATGTGTGTCTATGTGTAATTATATTATTTGCGTGTATGTTTATGTATGTGTGTGTTAGTTGTTTATCATGAAACTTGTCTCTTAAATTTACTAAGACAGTATAAATTATAAATAATTACCAAAACCGCTGCCTGAAGATTATAATATGAAGAATAAAAAAATAACACATTTGTAAGGATTTCTCAAAGAAGGTAATTGAAACATCTGAATTGTAACTATTTGTTTATTTTAAAGAAAAATACAGAATTTTAAATCTTTAAACTAGCCTAAAAATAAAATTTACTGAAATAAAGCAACACTTCTAAATGTGTTGAAATGAACCAACATTAAAAAAAATAGTCTCAGAATTATTTTTTTTAAGAAACAAACAGGCACGAATGTAATACATGTGATTTTGCGTGTGCGTTTATGTATCCCTGTGTTTATGTATGTGTCTGTTTTAAACCTGATATACGATTACTTAGGCAGAAAAGTTTACTTATATCTGGTATCTGATCAGAAGTTTTATTCTTTTTTCTTTTTTTTTTTTTCTATATTCTACAAACACTTAACAACGATATTCCCCGCAGAGCTGTCTGAATTTGAATCAAAATAAATGATAAGTGAAAGATATTGTGAAACTTACCCCTGTCGAAATCAAGTAGAGATAATCAGTTTTAAGTGTGATGTCTCCTGATCAACTAAACAATCACACATTAAGATTTTCCTAAAAGAAATATAAAATAAAACATTTTTTTAAAAAATAATTATTTAATTGTCAAGTAGAGGAGGTGTGAGCTGGAAAGGACGGTAGACTAGAAGAATCCTCAGAGTGGAGAACAACATGAGCTTGAATCACGTCTGGATCGACTTCGTGTTTCATCTTTCTTGTTTCTTAGACACAGTTGTCAGATATCCAAGTCGACATGCACGAATGAACCTATGAGAGGAAGTAATATGAGTGCCTCTTCCAAAATCCTAATCAACATCTAAACAAAGAACAGTGATACACTTACCGATGATAAACTTAGGTCATTAAACAGGAAACAAGATATTTAGTGTGTCTGTAATCGTGCCAGATACAAGCCTAAGTATATTAGTCGATGACGTCTGCTGATTGGTATAATTTGTTGAAAAAAAGCCGCAATAATTATGCACCAACCCAGTATATAAACAAATAACAATTTTCAAGCGAGCAGACGATAAATAATTGCACTTATGCGCATGTGCTAAGTGACAGGTAATATAAAAAAATTCACTTTAAAGAAAATCTACACATTTCACAATTCACCACCACCACCACCATCATTATGGTGTTTTAGTAACTGTTGCTGTCAATATAAAGTTCGAATAACAGATTTTAAAAAACACCAGAATATCATCCCCTCTTTAAGCATCCTTTTTCTGAGTCTCTTTCTCTATATCACTTCCTTCAACTGAGTTTTTAACCACGTAAAAGCTATTACGTTCACTCCTCTCTTGCTCTTCGCTTTTCCCTTTAACTAATCCCGTGACAGCGTAATGCATTTCAGCTATGTGTATTACATGAGCCCAAATGTTTCGAGCAAATTTATTCATTATTTTATTTAGCTGTTCCCTACATCCCTGAAAAAAGAATACCATTATATGTGAATCGCTAATTTGATATCCATCATGTTTTCTAAAACTCCACATAAAGAAATAACACACACGCTCACATACACTTACGGACATATATACAAAGCACGCACACACTCAAATAAATAAGACGTTCATGTACGTTAACTCATGTCTTAAAATTCTTTGCAATTTACATGGCTTCAAAAATTTCCGTAAAAATTCGCCCTTGAACCGTAAATCTGAAATTTGTACTGCTATCATTTGCTGTAAACTGCTGTAACTGTGACTGATGGGTATGTGGATATCGTTTAGGCTGTGTGCTGTTCACATGTAAAACCTGATTAACAGAAAATTTCGTCTAGTTATTTCACAACATTGCGTAAGCATTTCAACGTAGTTTATTGTGTTGCATTTATATGAAAAGATGTTCATAAATATGAAAAGATGTTCTATGGAAACAGTAAAGTGTAAATAGTATAATATAACAAGCAAGGAAAATGTCTGTTTGAAGTTTAACCCTTGGGCTGGTTTTTACATATTAATCGTACGTACAGTTTCCCTGTCATATCGTCTTCGATATCCCCAATTGAATATGCAGCCGTTAGAACAGCTATAGAGGTAGCATAATTCGAAGCTCGACCCCAAGACACACTAAAATTGAGTTTTGATTGTCATACCGGTTCGGAAGTCTTGACACTCTGCGAACTTAGTGCTTTTATTAACAGTATTTAAAAGATTTGCTGACGGAAAGTTCCAAACGGAACACAGAACTATCACGTGAACAACAACCGTTGATTTGACATGATATCAATTGCGCACATTATCAAACCATAACTGAATTGTGATTTCAAACTCGTGTATAGTAAAACGCGATTTCTAATCCATGCTACACCACTGTATATTACATTGAAGTATATTATACATGTTATAAATTACTGTTGTATAGTGTAACTGTAGTCCTAAACCCCTCCCAGTAAAAAGTGGTAGGAGACAGCCAGTAGCTGGTCATTAAGGGAGTGTCGAGAGTCGATGAGTTGACAGTTGACAGTTCTAGTCGGTGTCTTGTGGAGCTATCAGCAATAGCAAGACTGAAGACATTAGTGTATTACTATTCTGGTATGAAGAGATACAACGGTATCCAATGATTAGTAACTATTGTGGCTACTAGTGTAAAACAGCAACTACAGTACAACGGCAGTCACACATCACACCAGTGGGAGGAACCCACTTTACAACAATTACCTACCTTAAGAATCTTTAATTTCCCCCATTCATTTAGACATGACTTTAATAAATAAAACCCTATATTTTCTAAAGAACCAGAAATCCAAGCATAAATTACGAGGTATGCGCATGCACACTTTCAAACACAAAACATACGCGTCCATACTAACACATTTATACTCTTACATAATCATTCGCCCGTGCACACAAAAGCACAAATGCACACATATCGACACTTGCACAAACACACAACATACTCTAAGGAACACATAGATTAAATCACACACTAACTCATCAAAACTATGCTGTTGTATATTAAATAGAATTATACAGATATACTATATAATGTAAACATTTGCAGAGACTTAAAAATTCTATTGAAAATCATTTTTCTTCAATTTTCTCTTATACTTTTGAAAAATCCAAAATCCTAGATTCTAAATTATTAAATATACTAACATCCACAGTTACATATGTGCACACACGCGCACGCCTTCATACACACCTTCGTGCTCAAAGTGTTACTTGCAAAGATACGTACACACACACATGTATATATATGCATATAACATACATATAAAATAGGCTTAATACAATTATCAACAACACATAAAATATATCTCGGGAGAAATTTTAAACACAGATCTTTATTTGAAGCTTTATTTAATTTATTTTATTAACATTCCACATTGGTTTTGGAAATTTCAACAAATAACTTAATAACATTGCCTCCCCCCTCACACACACACACACACACACACACACACACACACACACACACACACACACACACACACACACGCACACACACCTTCCCATGCACACATGTAGAGACACAATGCACAGAAACACACACGAATACATAACAACATAAGAACTGAACACTCAATCGAATAACGAAATGCACACCTGCACATAAAATCATAAAAGTATACTACAGGAAATCTAAACGAAATGCACGTGGCTTTATATTCTCCATTTTGTTTTTAACTTCGACAGATCATATGAACATAATAATAATGGTTTTAAATTTTGGCACAAGCCAGCAGTTTTGAAAAGGGGCTAAGTCGATTACATGGCCCCCAGTGCTCCACTGGTACTTATTTAATCAACCTCGAAAGGATGGAAGGCAAAGTCGACCTCAGCAGAATTTGAACTCAGAACGTAAAGACGGACGAAATACCGCTAAACATTTTGCCCGGCGTGCTAACGATTTTGCAAGTAATAAAGGTCTCTAAACAATCAGGCAGAAGTCAATTATCCCAATTGGTTGAATAAACCGTGTAGCAAACCTAAATGACCACACATGTATAGTTACTGTATAGTTTACATCACTGTACTAGCAGAAAGTTACTCAGGCAGGCAAATAGTTAGTTAGATAATGGGTCAGTGAGTTAATGAGTCAGTAGGAAAGTGCATGAGTAATAGAGTGAGAGAGTTAGTGAGATATAGAGTTAGGGAGTGAGGGAGTTAGTGACTGGGTGAGTGAGTGAGTAAGTGAGTGAATTAGGGATTGATTTAGTGAGGGAGTTAATGAATTAGTGAGTAAGCGAGTAAGTGAGTTCGATTGGGAGGAAGTTTGTGAGTGCATCAGTGAGAGAGAGGGTTAGTGACTAAGGAGTGAGTTAGCAAGTGAGTGGGTTGGGAGGAGAGTTGGTGAGTGAGTTACTGAGTTAGACAGTGAGTGAGTTAGTGAAAGGGTTAGTGACTGATTTAGTAAGAGAGTTAATGAATTAGTGAGTGAGTTAGAGAGTGAGTTTGTGAGAGAGATAAGAAAGTGGCTTAGTGAGACAGTTAATGAGTAATACAAAAAGTGAGATAATGAGTGACATACTGTGATGCAGTGGAAGAGTTAGTGAGATTGTTAATGAGTGATTTAAAGAGTGACATAATGAGAAAACTACTGAGTGAGCTAGTGAGAGATTAATGAATGACATAGTGAGAGAGATAATGAGGTAATCAGTGAATCAATCAGTGAGTTAGTAGAAGATTTAGTGAGTGAGTCAGTGAGAGAGAAAATGGGAATGATATTGAAGTTGTGAGAGACATAGTGAGTGAGTTAGTGAGAGAGTTAGTTAGAAAGTTATAACCGGGAATTACTGAGAGAAAAAGTGAGTGAATTAGTGAGAGAGTGTGTGAGAGAATGAGTTAGAGAAAGTGTTAGTGAGTGAGGTAAAGAGAGAGAGATATAGTGAGTGAGTAGTGAGAGAATAAGTAGGTCTGATAATGAGAGAGTTAGGGGAGAATTAGTGAGAGAGTTAGTGAATGAGACAATGAGAGAGCTAGTGAGTGATTTAGTGAATGAGTTAGAGAGTGGATTAGTGATAAAGTTATGGAGTGACTTAGTGTGAGAATTAGTGAGATGGTGAGAAAGGAAGGGAGAGAATTAGTGAGTGGCTTAGTGTGAAAGTTACTGAGTGATTTAGTAAGAGATTTAGTGAGTGAAATAATGAGATTGTTAGTGAGTGATAGTCAGTGAAATAATGAGAGAGTTAGTGAGTAAAAATGACATTTAATATGAGTTAGTGAGAGAATTAGAGAATGAATGAGTGAGAGAGTGGGTTAATGAGAGAATTACTGAGTGAATGAGACACAGAATTAGTGAGTTAGTGAGAGAATTAGAGAGTGAGTTGGAGAGAGATTTAGTGAAGGAGTTGTTGAGTGAGTTACTGAGTAAAATAGTGAGAGAATTGAAGAGTGAGTTAGTGAGTGTCAGGGAATGAGATAGAGTGAGTTAGTAAGGGAGTTACTGAGTGAGTTACTAAGTGAAATAGTGAGTGAGTTAATGGGTAAGGCAGGAAAAGAATAAGTGAGTAAGTAGACAGTGAGTTAATGAGTGAGATAATGACAGAGTTGGTGGGTGAGTTAGAAAGAGATTTAGTGTGTGAGACAGTTAAAGAGTGACCTATCCGTAGAGTTAGTGAGTGAGATATAGAGGGATTTTGTGAGTGAGTTAGTGAGGGATTTGATTGGAGAATTAATGAGTGAGTAGTGAAAGAATCAGTGAGTCAATTAGTGTGTGAGTTAGGGAGAGAATTAGTAAGAGATTTAAAGAGTGAGTTAGTGAGAGTGTTAGAGAGAGAGTGTGTGTTAGTAAGAGAGTTAGTGAGAGAGTTAGTTAATGAGCTAGTAAAAATGTTAGTGAGTGAGTTTGAGAGAGATTTAGAGAGCGACGTTGAGAGAGATCATGTGAGTGAGTTGGTGAGTGAGTTAAAGAGAGAGTTAGTAAGTATGTTTGAGAATTAGTGAGTGAGTTAGGCAGTGGTCTATTTTGTGAGTTAGTGAGTTACTGAGAGAATTCATGACTGAATTATTGAGAGAATTAGTGAGTGACTTAGTGTGAGCTAGTTAGTGTGGTGAATGTGTTTGTGAGTGAGTTGGTGAGTGAGTAAATGACAGAGTTAGTGAGAGAGTTTGTGAATGAATGAGCTATTGAGGGAGTTAGTGAAAGTCAGTGTGAGAATGCATGTGTGAGTTAGGGGGAGATTTAAAGATTTAGTTAGTGAGAGAGTTAGTGATTGAGTTAGTGAGAGATTTAATGAGTGAGTGAGTTAGTGAGAGAGGTTTGTGAAAGAAATAGTAAACAAGTTATTTTGAGATTTAATGAATGATTTAGTGTGAGAATTAGTGAGTGAGTTAGTGAGACAATTAATAAGTCAGTCGATAAAAGAGTTTATGAGTGAGTTATTGACAGAGTTTGTGGGAAATTTTGTGAGAGGTATAGTGAATGATTTAAATTGCGATTTAGTGAGGAGATTAGTGAGTGAGTGAGCAAGTGAGTGAGTGTGTGACTGAGCAAGTGAGTGAGTGTGTGATTGAGCGAGTGAGTGAGTGAGTGAGTATGTGATTGAGTGAGTTTGTGAGAGATATAATGAATCACTTAGTAAGCAGTCTGAGAGAATTGGTATTTGAGGTATTTAGAGATTTAATGAATGAGTCAGTGAGAGAGTTTATGAAAGAATTAGTGAGAGCACTAGTGATAGATCTTGAGAGTGATTTAGTGAGAGATGTTTTGAGTGATTAAGTGTGAGTTATTGAGTGATTTAGTGGAAAAATAACTGAATGAGTTAGTGAGAGATTTAGCGAGTTATTGAGAGAGCTAGTGCGTGAGATGGTAAGAGATTTTGTGTGAAAATTAGTGCTTGAATTAGTTAGAGATATAGTGAGTTAATCAATGTTAGAGATAGTGAGAAAGCTTGTAAGTGAGATTGTAAGACAGTGAGAGAATTGGTGAGAAAATTATTGAATTTGTTAGTGAGGGAGTTCATGAGTGCGTCAGTCAGAGAATTATTGAATGAGTTAGAGATTTAGGGAGTGAGTTAGTGTGTAATGTAGTGAGTGAGTTAGTGAATGAGTGAGTTAGTGAGTGAGTGAGTTAGTAAGTGAATTGGTGAGTGAGTTAGTGAGTGAGTGAGTTACTAATAGAGTTAGTGATCGAATTAGTGAGTGAGTTAGTGAGAGAATTAGTGAGAAATTTAATGAGTGAGTTATTGAGAGAGGTATTGATAAAACTAGTAAGAGAATTAGTCAGCATGTTAATGTCGGGTTTCATGAGTGTGAGAGAATTGGTGAGTGAGTTAGAGATTTAGTGAATGAGTAAGTGAGAGGTTTAGTGAGGGAAATGGTGAGTGTGATAGTGAGAAATTTTGTGAGTGATTTTGCAGGAGAATTTTGAGTGAGATAGTGAGATATTTTTTGAAAGAATTAGTGAGAGTTTGTGAAAGTATTAGTGGATAATTTAGTGAGTGAGTTAGTGAATTAGTGAGAGAGTTAGTGGGTGTATTTGTAAGGGAGTTACTGAGTTACTGAGTGAGGCAGTGAGAGAGTTTGTTAGTGAGTCAATCTATGTGAGAAGTCGTGAGCAAGATAGTCAGTGATGTTGCAAGATAATTGGTGAGTGAGTTAGTGAGATATTTAGTGAGTGAGTTACTGCTAGAATTATTGAGTGAGTTAATGAGAAATTTAGTGAGAGAGTTAGTGAGTGAGTTAGTGAGAGTGTTTGTTAGTGAAATAGTGAAAGAGTTAGTGTGTGAGTTAGAGAGAAATTTAGTGAGTGTGTGAGTTAGTGAGTGCATTAATGACAGAGTTACTGAGTGAGTTAGTGAGGGAATTAATGAGTTAGTTACAGAGAGATTCAGTGAGTGAGTTGGTGACTGAGTTACAGTGAGAGTCAGTGAGTGAGTTAATGAGAGAATTAGTTATTGAGTAAGAGAGAGATTTAGTGAGTGAGTTAGCATATGAGTTAATAGGAGAAGTAGTGATTGAGTTAGATGAAGATTTAATGAGTGAATTAGAGAGAAATGTAATGAGTGAGTTAGTGTGTGAGTAAATGAGAGACTTAGCGAGTGAGTTAGTGAGTGATTTAGTGGGTTAGTTATTGAGAGAATTAGGGAATGAGTTATTTAATGAGTTAGCAAGAGAATTAGTGAGAGAGTTGGTTAGAGAGTTTGTGCGTGATTAAGTGAGAGTGTGAGTGAGCTATTTAGAGATTTAGTGAATTATTTAGTAGGAGAGTTAGATGAGTGAGTTATTAAGAGATTTTGTATGAGAATTAGTGATTGACTTAGTTCAAGATTTAGTGAGTCAATCTCTGTGAGAGTTTGCGAGCAAGTTTCTGAGTGGGTGTGGGAGTTAGTAAGTATGTAATTGAGTGAGATTGAAAGTTAGTGAGAGAATTACTTAGTGAGTCAATGGATGAGCTAGTGATTGAGATAACAAGGGATTTAGTGGGGTAGTTAAGAATTGGCTTCATGAGAGAGTAAATGAGTGACTTAGTGAAAAATTTTAATGAATATTATTAAATTTTAAAGGTAAGTTTAGAACAAAATGTGTTAAATTTTGCAAAGCATTTAAATATTTCTATTCTTTATTAAAGATGCTTTACATATATTACATAATAAGCATAATTTTTTCGAAATGTTTACTATAGTTAATACATAGTTAACTATTTGTCATGACATAAAATCTTTATGTTTCTAATTGTCATAAAATAAAATTTATATCTTTATGTTTTATTCTTTTCTTATCCACTGACGTCACCAACAGCTGAACACAGAAATAGCTTTTCTTAGATTATATTGCTTCTTAATTTTCTTTTCTATGCATTCGTGCATTGGAAATATTTTCTTAGTTTGCTTTCAATTCAACTAATTTTAGATCACTCAGAAAACATTGTGTTAACATGTATTTTCAGAAATATTAATTTCAATGATATTATCTGTATCGAAATAGGTTGATACAACAGAAACGATCAACAGCTTTGTATAGAGAATTCTACAATTAAAGATATCATTTTCTCTATCCGTATTTTTGTTGTCTAATAAATACTCTGGATTTCTCAAAATACGTCTAAATGATGTTTGGATCTAATTGTCATACATGAAGAATTACCTTGGATGTGTATTTTACTTGCATTTATTGGAGTCTGATTGTTTCATATCATTAACCAAATTCATTTAAAACTGAATAATTTATTGATATCTGCCTGGATTTTAAAATCCCTTTGGGTTCTTTTATCCATATATATA
>NC_069001.1:22552890-22554746 GCF_001194135.2 Octopus bimaculoides | reverse complement strand
TATATATGTATATATATGTATAATCAAAATAAGCAACTAGGATATCCAGAGGTAATGCAGTACGATCGTTTCATGTAACTCCATTTAACTGAACAATGCAATCATTACATCAATTTGAAATGCAGAGCAATCCTCAGCTGCACAAAGACATAGAATTTTATTAAATTGAAACAGATTGACACATTAGTATAATTATACCTATAATCTCCAAGAAGTTAAGGAGATAGACAAAGAACATGCTGCCTTCACTCCAGCATAGAAGCTTCTATGATGGAGTGAATTCTGTGTCTTTGTGCAGCTGAGGATTGCTCTGCATTTTAAATTGATGTAATGATTACATTGTTCAATTAAATGGAGTTACATGAAACGATTGCACTGCATTACCTCTGGATATCCTTATTGCTCATTTTGAATTTAATCACCTTACTTTGAAATTGTATGTATAATACCGTACTAAATTCTGGTGCCTCATCTTGAATACCATATTCATCTGAATCTAAACTTTTGCTGATATCATCTTCCATACCCAATATATATATATATATATATATATATATATGTATATATATATATATACATACATATGTATATATGTATATAGATAGATAGATAGATACATACATACATATGTACATACATATATACAAACATACATACATAATGTGTGTGTGTGTGTGTGTGTGCATACATCACTTTTTTATTTGTTTTGCAATATTCTTGATGTGAATCATGCGCTTAAACAGCTGTTATGGCATGCTGCAAGTTTCACGTTACCTATGAGAAACTGATTTTATTTAATTCCTTTTTATTCATATTAGCCACTTAATTAAGTAACCAATTAAGTAACTGATTCCCAGATTAACACTTTGATTAATCAGTTAATTTCTCAGAGCCATTGCTTCATTATTTGTGATCTCATTAACAGTTTACCCTCCTCGTCCCAGATCTGTCGTTATGTATCCATATTGAATCAACTGTATTTTGTTATTATGCAAAAGTTTTGAGGATCTGTGTTTCATGAGTGTGATGTTTGTGGGCGTATATGTATTTCAATCTAGTTGAATATTTTTGTTTTGTTTGATCAATATCTATATGTGCAGTTTGCATACAAGTGTATGTGTTTGCAGGCACACTTTAACCCTGCCACTTGCTTATTTTTGTATGTTTATTTATCTTGGTAGGTCAAGATTATTAAGCTGTATATTTTCCTTTTCTGAACTTTAAAGGGTTTAACATAGCATTAAGTTTTCTTTACACACATACACAAAATCTAAGTGCCTATATAAACATGTGCATGCGTGTATATGTGTGTGTGTGTGCGTGTGGGTGTGTAGCAGATATATCCATATCACATGATTTTGAAGTGTGATTCATTTAATCTTAGTTCTCGTGCAGCGGAAGAACTCCATGCTGCCGATTAGGTCTTTTTTTCTTGAATAGCCGTGTTGAGTAGTTCAGGGTTCCGCGCTGACCGTTTGGTTCCGTTCAACCAATTCGTGATGGATAATCCCTTCCCAGTCCCACCACACGCAAAACATCGTTTTACGCGGATGAAGATTTTGTTTCACGCGCGGTGTCGCTTGTTTACCGGGGCTAAGCCATCCCTTACGCTGCTTCATATTGATGTACAGGCACCATTTTTCGTCACCAGTAACGATTCGGTAAAGAAATCGTTGCTTGTGTCCATGAGTTGAGCGGTGACGAGCAAGCAAACCAGCGGAGATTGTGGCTCGTTGATTTTTGTTGTTGTCGCTAAAAGCATGCAGAACCCATTCTCCATACTTCTGAACCCATCCTATCGAGTGAAGATGCTTCTCTATAGCAGCGTGGGAGCATTCTATTTTATTTGTCAGTTC
>NC_069001.1:22547244-22552310 GCF_001194135.2 Octopus bimaculoides | reverse complement strand
CACACACACACACACACACACACACACACACACACACACACACACACACACACACCTATCCTCTCATATGGGTATGTCGATAAGTTTTATATTTCTCAGCATTCTGCAAGTTTGACATTAGCTTGTTGACAGACTTGCAATGTAGGTTCCTTAGCCTTATACTTCTTGTTATCACTGCTTCAGTATCTCAGTTAAACAGTGGACAGTTTGACTTATAGAATAGGATACAGAAGTTATAGACGTCATGAAAGCCAGTGGCTGCAACACCTGTCCATTGTGGGTTAATGTTGACTGCTTAACTCAGAACAAAATGCCTTTGGATGGTGAGTAAGGTAGTTGGCATCGTCCCTCAACCAGACTGCTTCGCCAGCCAAGTATCAAGTGATGTACAGGAGTACAACGAACACGGTCAATGATGAGGCTGCCCTGTTGTAGCAGCTCACTTGCTTGCTGAAACTCAACCGTTGTCTGATCATACAGATCTTTCACTTAACCACACCAACCTTCAAGCCGTTGGCATAGGGAAGTTCTTTAAATACCTCTTTGATCTTAGCCAAGCAGCTCGACTAGTGTTATATTTAGATTCTATTAATCCCATGACATCAGTTGAAGTTAATTTAAGTGTTCTGTGTACTTGCTTTGAATCGGATGACGTACACATACGCGGTTGTATTTGTTGCGGTCTTATACCTATTCGTGTATCGGTAACCATAAATATCTGCAATCACTCATGGAATCGATAAGAGGCCACCGTGAAAATTTCAAGGAATCTGATAGGTTTATTAGACTCTTCATGTAAATATTTCCAACTCCGTTCGAGTCTTCATCACTACAACAGTAAAAAAGCAGCAGTTTTGGCAGTTATACCACCGTTTTCACAACGGATTCCTATCAAATTCATACACGTTCCGCATATTATTCGGGGCCTTCACAGAATTTACAGTCGTCGCATTCAACCACACCAGGTTCGTTGTATATACGGTCCTCGCGTTGGTGTCCAAGTCCAGCTACACCAGCTCCGTGCTCATCGTCACATTCAGCTACGCCAATTTCTACACCAAGCTCATTGCGTCCATGTACACCCGCTTCGTTGAATTTACGGTCCTTGTCGCGTTTGTCATCACGTCCATCTATACCAAGAAACAATAGAAGTTGCAGATTTTCCACCATACTGATCACGGGCCATCTACGCATCGGGCTTTCCCCATGCCGAACCATCTAGGGACTTGGACATTTCCTTATTTCAGTTCCTCCAACTGAAAAAATAGAAGAACGAGTCAAAATTATGTGCTGCGTGCGCAGCGCGGTCGTTGCATGGAAACAAGATATATACGCACAGATTATCATATGTCTTACACCCTGTTTTTAGATTTACCATAACAAAGCTAGTTTTTTTTATGTTTCATGTTTTGTTAAGTCAATATTCGCTATCTGTCTGACTTACGTTGTCGAGTGATCTTATAGCCGCACTAATACCGCTGGAGCGTTCTGCTCAGTGATGACAATTTACATAAATGAATAGTGCATGCTTTAAAGCGGTTGATGTAAATATACGTCGAACCGTTGTCGTGCGCTAATTGCTGATCTCAGCCGAGATGATTACCGTCGGTACAACCTAGTTTCATGATAAAAAAACCGTTGCCATGAGGCTAATTCATAAACTTAATGACAGATTTAGTAATTTTTTATGGACTTCTGTATATAAGCAAATTGTAGAGAGTGACAATCAGTTGTTCATAGTGCATTGCCTAATTCGTCACTTCAACATAATACACTTGAGAGCAAAATTAATGACTAATAGATCATCACCATCATTTAACACCAGTTTTCCATGCTGGCATGGTTAGGACGGCTTGGCAGGAGCTGGTGAGACCAGGGACCGCACCAGATTCCATAGTCTGTTTTGGCTTCATTTTTACAGTTGGATGCGCCAACCACTTTACAGAGTGTAGTGGGTGGTATTTTTACGTAGCACCATCACCAGTGCTCTTTTCGTGACACGGCACCAACACCAATGCTTTTCATATTGCACTTTGGTTTTAGGATATCGCAATAGGGGGTATATATTTAATGCCTATATTCAAGAACCAAATGTGACACTCTTAAAATCTTTACTTTAGTTCTTTTCCAGTTAAAATAATTCTTTAAACGTATCATGATTATATATCATGTACATCTATATTTTAGACCGTATCATCCACGACAATGAAACATATTCTACTTCTATCAACAAGTGTTAAATAATGAGAAGTGGTGTATCAGCTATTGGCAACATTAAATATAAATTATCCTTGCTTATTGAACCTGATCTGGCTCTATGAACTGATCTAATCATATGATTATTATTTAATCACTATTCTACTCCTCGTTTGAAAATCTCATCAAATTTGAACAATATGTATTGGCTCATCCCTTAAGTAATAACACTTGAGAACAGCCATAATTTAAATATGTCCGTTGAAGTTTAAGCCTTAATTTACCAAAAGGTTAAACTCGTGGGATTTATTATATCCTGTCACATAATTTACAAACAGTGTTAGTGTTGCCTTTCAAATGTCTAAACCTTCATTAGCTTACAAGTCAAAGAATGCATGAGGTATATTATATTTTTTTGAAAGGGAAATATTAATGTCAAGATGTCTACCATCTCTAGATTGTGGAAAAGTGGCAGAGCACGTCCTGACAACATATTTATGTTGTAGTTGTTTAACCTCATGGTCAAATACGTTCCCAACATGACTAACCTGTTTTAGATATTTAAATTTAGTTCTCCTTTATCTTTTACTTGTTATATTGCTTAGACTGCGGCCATGCTGGGGCACCGCCTTGAAGAATTTTTAGTCTAATGAATTGAACCCAATTATTTTAATTTTTCTTTTAAGCCTGGTACTATTCTATCAGTTTCTTTTGCTGCACCGCTTAGTTACAGGAGCGTAAACACCAACACCGGTTGTCAAGCAGTGTTAAGGACAAATAAATACAAAAAGACACGCAAACACACACACACACACACGTTTTTTTCAGTTTCCATCTACCAAATCTACCCACAAGGCTTTAGTTGGCCGGAAGCGATACTAGAAGACCTTAATTAGTCCAAGATGTCATGCAGTAGGACTGAACCTGGAATCGTATGGCTAGGAAGCAAGTTTCTTGTTTACTGTGATAATTCCATCCACCATAAATGAGCCTAATGTATTTAGCACTGGAACTGATGTTTATTTTAAACATGAGGGTTTTTTTTTCAACCATCGCACGTCTATAACATTTTATTTAGAGAATAGTGCACACCAACTCAACTACTGGCTGTCTAGAAATGACAACTATATACATCTATGCTATATACATGTCAAATCTGTTCCACAATCTAAGTTCAGTTATTTACATCTCCATCTACTGTCAAATTTCAAATGTTTTAACCATTTGTGCAACGCAATACAAAATCGTAGATTCAAATATTTTTCACAACTAAATTTCTTCTTTTAATGAGCGGTTATTGTACTACTCTAATCCAGGCATAAATTATTTTCTATACAGTCTGTTGACTGGCAAATTTAGTTAACATTTATTTATGATTAATTGTGAATAAAAAAATTGCACGAAAATGTGATTCTGGAAATTATTCAGGTTTATTCCATATTATACTCTTCATATATTGATTACATTGTAACTAACTGTACATTTCAACTTTGTCATCATGTATAAAAACATGCATACAGATATATATATATATATATATATATATATATATATATATATATATATATTTGTTGATCTAACTTTCTACCTGCTTCTCTCTCTCTCTCTCTGATATATATATATATATATATATATATATACACTAGCAGATATACCCGGCGTTGCCCGGATTAAAGAGGATAATGAAATTTTAAAACGCCGTCTAGATTGCGCAGGTCTCACTTGCTAGTAGATGAGATACCAACTTTCTTCATTAATAACCCTCCGACCCATGTCAGCATGGAACAAAGACGTTAAGTGAAATGTTAACAGAAAGTTTTCAACTCATATTGGAAGAAGACGGGGGAGGAGAAGTTAAAGGAAAAGATGAAGGAAGGAGAGTAGTAGAAGTAGGGAAAGAAGAGGGAGAAGGAGAAAGAAAAGAAAAGAAAAAATACAGGAGTGCTGTGCCACAGTAAATTGTTCGAGGAATATTCTTTAATGGTCATATGACCTAAAAGTGACCTGAGTGTCAAGAACAATATATTGGTCAAACTAAAAACAGTTTACGTCAGAGGATGACGGTACATAGATCCTAGATTAAAATACGAGAATACAGAAAAATAGGACTGAGCCAGCATATCGATATTTGTGCCACTAACAAACAACCCAACAAACACAATAGGAATGAAAGGAGCATTAAACTCGACACCAAAGTACACGTCTATAAAGCTGCAATTCTTACTATTCTCTTGCATAGCTCAGAATCGTAGATACCCTATAGACAACACATTAGCCAAGTAGATCTCTTCCACAAAGGCTGTCTCAGGGCAATCTGTGGTTATTCACTAAAGGAGAGAGTTTCTAATGCCGACCTGTTTAGCAAGTGTAAGTTTAGTGGAATCGAGTACTTCCTTATGCAGTTGCAATTGCACTGGGCCGGCCATGTCGTCAGAATGAGTGACGAAAGAATACCCAAAGTCCTCATCTACAGCCAGCTTGATAGTGGGCACAGGAATGCTGGTCGACCATGGCTCAGATGTAAGGACAAGCTTAAGAGTAACCTCTCAGCAGTGAAGATAGCTAACAACACCTTGGAGCGAACAAAATGGAGATCGTTGTATCAAAATATCAAAATTGTATAAGAAACTTTGTGGCAGCCAGCAATAACAAGCTTAGGGAAGCAAGACAAAGAAGAAAAGCGGCTGCACTGACCTGTAATCCTCATACTTGCAGCATTTGTGGGCTTCTTTGCCACATTCGTTGGTGGGACTTAAGTGCCACATTCGACATAAGCATTGTGACTGACAAAGAAAGGGTAGGTTGTCAGATCCTCATACGTCGAAACCGACGGAGATTCCATCAAATATATATATATATATATATATATA
>NC_069001.1:22545970-22546749 GCF_001194135.2 Octopus bimaculoides | reverse complement strand
ATATATATATATATATAAATTAACCATAATTATCACAGACACGGGTTGAAAGTGAGAGGAATGAACAAAGAATTTTTTTTCTAAAAGTTTAGCCATACATCGATTTCTACTTTACCACCATCAGTATGACATAACCCAGACTACATAATTATAAACATTTATACATACCATATGAATACAACGTATCCACAGTGCATATACAAATGGTCACATTTATATACAAGTTAAATCAAATTCGTTCATCTCAGACGCGTGGGAATAACCAAAATAATTCAGCAGCGAATAAATTGATTGAATTGATTCATATTTATCATTATGATCAAGGATAAAATCTATGTAAGATTTTATCAAGTAGCTAGCATATAATAAACCATTTCCTTCGCTTTCAGCTCATGACTATAAGGTAGTTTTAGAGCCATTTGGCATCAACTTCTAGCATGTGGCGCTACTCAGTAGTTGCTTTTGTTATAAATATATTTATAAAATTACATACCTTGTATTAATTTTTACCTAAATGGTTTATTTTATGTGTATGTGTGTGTGTGTGTGTGTGTATGTGTAATGATGTTTGTTTTTATGTTCAGTTATGATAGAAACACTTTTACAGTAATCTGATGGGTCACTCTACACCTTTGTAGAGTACAATATGTCGATCAGCTGACACATCAACAGACTGCAGTCAAATGATGCCTTGGCTTGCGAGACTTCGAAGATACTGTTAACAACATATTTACTTAAGAGTTTTATATATATATATATATATATATATATATATATAT
>NC_069001.1:22541380-22545204 GCF_001194135.2 Octopus bimaculoides | reverse complement strand
TATATATATATATATATATATATATATGTGCGTATGTATCTACGCATATATATATGCATATACACATACGTATATACATATATATATATATATTTGTATATATGTATATGTATATATATATATAGATATATATATATGCGTACATACACACAGACACGCCCATATATATACATAGACACACACACACACACACACACACATATATATATATATATATGTATATATATATATATATATATATATATATGCATATACACAAACATATATCCATATATCTATATATATATATATATATATACATACATATATATATATATATATATATATATATATATATATATATATATATATATATACATATATATATACATATATATATCTATATACATACATATATGTATATATATATGTATATACACATGAATAGATAGATAGATAGATAGATAGATAGATAGATAGATAGATAGATAGATAGATAATTGACAGAGTTGGTATAATTTAATGCAGTTTCTATATCAAAATGTTATAGGAAGTTAACAAAATTGTTCCAGTCAATAAACCCAAAGTAAGAATCAGACATTATAACAAAACGTAACAAGAAGACAATATCTGAAAATAAATGTTTGTCTCTTTATGGGTATGATGCGTATGTCTCTAGGTGTGTCTAGGAGTGTGTCTGTGGGAATGAACGTGTGTCTGTGTAAATACCTAGTTGTGAATGTAGCAACAAATGTAGGCTTGGAAGAAAAAAATCTAATTGCTTCGATTTATACAATGTTTTAGAATTTGTTGAAAAGTCATGGCTCTGTTAGCAAACTTAATGTTGTTTAGGTGGGCAGTATTAGTGCCGTTAAGACTTCTTTTATGTATCAACTCATTTATTTCTCATGTATTTATGACCATAAAATACAATGAAAATATGTCTCACAGGAAAAGACCGAATCATACAAACACATATTTGCATATGTTTAACTCTGTCTCTGGATATCTGTCTCTAGATGTATATATGTTGGTATGTATGCATGCATGCATTTATATAATATGCATGTATGTACGTGTGTGCGATTGTGCGTGTGTGTGTGCATATACACATATAACTACGCATAATCGCTCACATTCATGCACATATCGACAGATATACTATACTGCAAATAGAGAGAGAGAGATAAATAAATACACGCACACACATATATAATTATCTATCTATACATATATATGTGTGTGTGTGTGTATACACACACACACGCGCACACACACTCACACGCACACACACATATATATATATATATGTTTATATGCATATGTTGGGTAAATGGGAATTTACAGAAAGCTGTACGGAATAAATATTCTTAATTCGATTTTCTTTCTTAGTTAAAGAAATGAAACAAATATATGGTGATAATTATTAGCGACTTTTAATGAAAAGAAGGTATAATATCAAGAAATTGCAACAAAATGTCTCAAGTTAATTAACTTAATGTCTGGTCTTTGTTAGAATCAGGGAGCAACACGTTTTCCTTCTGTTAGACATCATACGTTTAGTGTAGTTTATCCAAACCTGAGATTCATGTGAAAGATTATGACACATGTAATTTGCATGAATTAAGTTAAAATTAACAATGGGAAATAACTCTGATGCACAAATAGTATTCATACGGATAATTAAATTAAAATAAGTTCTGAATGCCATATGCAAAAAATATCTGTATTGAGACCCTCAAGTGTTTTATCCAGGCTAATGCTGCAGTACGATCCATGAGAATTTTAATATCTTCAACAGTATGGGCAACTAAACCGCAATCATCTGCATAACGGATTTCACGAATAAAAGATTGAAAAGTTTACGAATTGGCAGTAAATGAAGCAAGAGACGACCAGAAGATCTTAAAGCTTTACCTTTAAGGCTTCTTCTGTCTCGTATCTCATACCTGTCGAACAATTTTTTTTGTATACCGTGCACATGTGCTTATGCTGCTCCTTTACTCATGTTAGACACGGGTCATTTACAAGCATTATGTAAGTCTCCTTGAAAGTTTCCATCAGAGATGTTTGAGACGCATTCTGAATGTTGATTGGTCCTTGCGGACTCCAGACCCAAAGGTCTTGAAGGTAGCTGACATCCCAAGCAGTGATGTGATGGTGCGCAAGCTCCGTTTACGTTTGGCTGAATACCCTGTTCGGATGAATGATTGGAGGATCCCTGAGCATCTGCTATAAGGCGAGAGAATTTGTTTGTGGAATGCGCCTCAGCGGAAACCAGAACTACGATTTAAGGATTGTGTAAAGTCCTTGTCGAAGGCTTTTAAAATATGACATGTTAATATGTGAAATCAATGCTTGTCATCGCCATCAATGGAAGAAACAAGTAAAGGCGGGAGGGAATATTCTCGACAAAACACGAATTTTTTATGCAGATTTTAAACAAGATTCTCAAAACTGTATCGCTTGTACAGTGAATGGGAGAAGGTACCTGGTCTGCAATATCGGTGAACCTGAACGTTTATTAAGAGCTCGGACCATTAGTCACTAGCGAAGCCACAAGAATAAAGTAAAAATTTTAAGTGTGCAATGGTCAGTGTTGGTCTACCTTGGTCACGAGTGGACAGCCATAATGTAGGTCTGAAACATGCATTACATATAGATTAAACAGAAAAGATAGTGTTGGTTTTCCGGTCCTTTAAAATTTAAAACTCTGCACGCAAATGTGGACTTTACGGTCTTCTAGGTGCCTTTACTTCTATTTTGACCGGTCTCCATGAAGACAAAGAAAGCCTTTCTATCTTCAGTTGAGTGCTGTATCCAGGAAAAATTTACATATCTGATTAGATAGTTTTACCGGGGGATGTTAATTCCAAACAAATAACAACAGTTCTTGCTTTTAGATCTTTGTGAACAATATGGTACATATTTCAACATTCATCTTCTCATAAACGCAATCATACTATAACATGGATTAATCCGTGATGTAGGGTTTAGCGTTTGCGGAATTAAATAACCATCTGCAAGTGCGACATAATGGTACCAGTGAAGTTAAGTTCTTTCATGTTCCATGTGTTGGACACAAGCAAAGCTCTGGATGTTAACTAGTGGGAGAGAAAGTAGATGGCCAATAAAGATTATTCGGCATGTGTTGCAGCTAGCAATATAGATAATTTACTAAAACTGATATTATGATACCATGGTGTGATGGTATTATTATAAATATATTACTGCACAATGAGCGATCAGTTGAAAAGCGGTATCGCAGCGGAGCACTGCTCATTTTCAATGAATTTAACCGCATTAAATTTGGTCACACACACAAACGCACACACACATATATACAAATAAATTTTGATGCAAAGTCAGCAAGTTCAACTAGTTTAGAGGTGAGGAAAGTTGATTACAGCGATCCCAGTACTCATATGGTAGTTATCTTTTCGACCCCGAAAAGATTGAAAGCAAAATCGACCGCGGCGGAATTTGAGTTCAGAACGTAAAGATGGGAAAAATGTTGCCAGACAGTTCTTGCCCAGCGTGCCAGCTCACTGCTTTTATATCTATCTATCTATCTATCTATCTATCTATCTATCTATCTATCTATCTATCTATCCATCTATCTATCTATCCATCTCTCTCTCTCTCTCTCTCTCTATATATATATACATATATATATATATATATATTCTTTATCCACACAGGGGGCTAAACATAGAGGGGATAAAGAAGGACAGACAAAGAGATTAAGTTGATTACATCGAACCCAGTGCGTAACTGGTACTTATTTAATCGACCCCGAAAGGATGAAAGGCAAAGTCTACCTCGGCGGAATTTGAGCTCAGAAC
>NC_069001.1:22536446-22540503 GCF_001194135.2 Octopus bimaculoides | reverse complement strand
ATATATATATATATATATATATACAAAATCACACACAGATACATATGGATTTTTATGCAGCTTTATATGTGTCCATGGCCGCGTGTGTTGCGTATGTACATATGTGTGCACATACACACATCCCAAACGCGTACACGCAAACAGAAATGTACTAATTGTTAATATTCAAAATGAATCGACTGACTTCCATTGCATGTTTTAGAATTAATTCCAGCTAATACGTATTAATTTATTAGCATAAAAATTGATATCTAAAATATGGAACAGGATATTCATTAGTGCTAATACTGACCTTACTAAATCACACCAAGTAAGCTGTACAAATGAATTTAGAAAATTAGACGTCAATAAAAGACATTGAAATGGCATTTCCTTGTTTAGGTGCCGTTGGCTGTTTGGTAGCGTGAGATTGTTGTCATAGTTTGGTTCCCAAAAGAAAGAAATTTGCCTAAAGAAATGGAAATAGCTGAAAATAATCTTACGCTTATTTATAATCAAAATTGACTTATTGAATAGGTGTTTGTGCTATAAGCAGGCAAGAAAATATTTCTTAAATTTGATATAGATTTTTCTCAGTCACACAATTTCGGTTATGGAAGAAAATAAATAATTTCATTTTTTAAAGAAATATTTTAGTCAGTGGAAGTGCCGGAAGCTGCGACATGCAAGTTGCATACCCTTGACGACAGGCGAAACCCAAGTAGACTAACTGCAAGGGCTTAGACTAGAACGAATAAATCTTGGATAAGTTTTGTGTAAAGTTGTAACAGACTGGACTGTGTTTTTCATGATCGTGTGTTGAAGATGAAGAGTTATAGTTTACCAGCTTCGCACTAACAGCTGCCAAACTTGTTCTTTATCTATTAACAAATGAATTTTCATTGCTAAGTCAGTATGGGTCATTTATCTTTTACTTGTTTCACTCATTAGACTCTGCAGCCAAGAATTTCTTCAAGAATTTTTAGTCAAAGTATCAACACCAGTATTTATATGTTTTAAGCCTGGTATTTATTCTATTTGTATCTTTTGCCGAACTGCTAGGTTACGGGGACGTAAACACACCGGCAATCGTTGTCAAATAGTGGTGGTGGGGAAACTCAGATACCAAGATACATACATATAGGACAAGCTTCTTTCAGTTTCCGTCTACTATATCTATTACCAAGGCTTTAGTACTGAACCCTGAACCATGTGTTTGGGAAGCAAGCTTCTTACTACACAACCAAGCCTGCGCCTGCATAGCTAGTATAACGAAAACTATTTCTTTAGGGCCATGAATTAAGTAAAAATGATCTAAAACAATATATTGTAGGTATTGCATACATAACTACATACACATGTACACACAAAAATTATTCATAAGGCAATAATTTATGTGATTAAGATTAGCAAAATATTCATCCTGCCCTGTTTTTGTTGTTTGTTCCTTCTCGAGCCATGCCTGGCTCATAGGGGGTGGTCTCCCGGTTTCATTGGCGTACAGGTTCCTCACCTGGACTGGATGCCGGTCCGTCACAGGTGAGCAGCTAGATGCAGGAAGAAAGATTGAGAGAAAGTTGTGGCGAAAAAGTCAACAGAAGGTCGCCATTGCCTTCTGCCAAAGCCGGGTGGTGCCTAGGTGTTTTGCTCATAAACACACATACATCGCCCGTGCAAGTGGCTGAGCACTTCCCTTATCGTAGTTCTCAGGGAGAGTCAGCATGACACACTATGGGACAAGGCTGGTACTTTAAAACACTGCATACTATTCATTTTTGCCTGTTGAGTGGACTGGGGCAATGTGAAATAAAATGTCTTACTTAAGGACACAACGCGCCGCCGAAAATCTAACTCACAACTTTACGATCGTGAGTCGAATGCCCTAACCACTAAATCACGTGCCTTGACTTCAGAGTACTGTATAAACGCAACAAGTTCGAGTGATGTTACTGGTTAGAGATACCAATTCATTTTTTAATTAATCTTATTCGAGAACGTTTATTCCTCTTTTCGCAAAAGAATTTTTTAGTTTTACAAATGATTCAGATCGGAATGGTCAGGTCTTATCCCCTAACCACACACACACACACACACACACACACACACACATGACAGTCTTTTGAAAACAGTGAGAGAAATGAAACAAGTTATTTTCATACAGAATAACTTGATTGCTTGCTTGCAACAGAGTGTATTCCACAAAAGGTAACTAATGTACAGGTGTTGGTGTCAATTAGGGAAACTGATTAAACCTGGTAGAGGCAAGAAGAGAAACAATCTTGCACATCTTTTGTTGAATACTAAATTTGACTTACTAGGTTTTGGTAGATATCATTCGCAATAGGTGCCACTCAGTGTGATTGAATTCGAAACTACAGAGATGAAAAGCAATACTTCTAACCACTAAATCATTCCTGCGCTAATATTTAACAACATAGTGATTCCTGCATCCGTTCTTATCCGCTGCAGTGCTCGTATACATATACGTACTGCATACAGATATTCTAAAATTCTAAGAAATTTCTTGAGTATGACTAAAACTCTAAGATAACATAGCAAACAGCGAAGTGCCTGGGGCCAATAGTTTGTGTCTTGTCAGTTGCAGCGTGAACTGCCTGTGAACAAGAAATGGTCTACTCATATAACATTAAATATAGCTAATCTCAAGCATTGCTATGGACAGTTACATTTAAAGTTGAATAACTGGAACTGCGTAGTTTTGGGTTCAGTTCTGCTTCATGATACCGTGATCAAATGTGTCCCACCACAGCATTGTGGAGGTAGTAGTCTTGATCTATCGCCTATTTAACATCACCATCAGCTAGTCGATGGTAAACATTAAACTTATGAGAAAGCATTTTAATTAAAGAAATCGAAAAATCGAAAAGGAGAGAACAGGAGAGACAGCGTTAAAAAGAGCAGGTTCCAGTGGTTGCATTTTCGAACTCACCACAGCTGCATCTCCAAGAATGGCTCCTCAAAATTACCTTATCCTTGGTTACAGAGGTCAGTGATGAAGGTTTTCAATTCGTAGTATCACAGTATCCTCTTATAACGGTAGAAAGTAAACTGGCAACGCGAAGAGATGACAGAGCGTAGTGGAAAGCAAAACAGTAAAAGAACACAAATAAAATGAATTCAGCCCAAATCGCAAGCAAAACGCACACAGAGTAGCTTCCCCACTGGACGGTTCGAGATTCACGTGTGTGAAGAGCGACACGAGATCCCTAAAATAAATAATAGAAGATTAAGATAAAAACGCGTCAATATTCTAAAACCACAAGGTGATGAACTGGCAGATTTGTTAGCACGCTTGGCAAAATGCCTAGCGGTATTTCATCCATCTTTATGTTCTGAGTTATAATTCCACCGAGGTCGACTTTGCCTTTAATCCTTTCGAGGTCGAGAAAATAAGTGCTAGTGAAATACAGATGTAATCGACCAGTCCCCTCCTGCAAAATTTCAGGCCTTGTGCCTTTAGTAGAAAGGATTATTATTATTATTATTATTCAGTAGTTTTATTTTTATAACGTGCTTTCACTTCACTACCGAGCGCAGCTCTGTGCGCCTTGGGTATGTGCTGTGGTTTGCTGTGGTGCTCTTTTATTATTATTATTATTATTATTATTATTATTATTATCTTTATTGTTATTATTATTATTATCATTATTATTATTATTATAATGACGATATGGCAGAGTTGTTAGCACACTGGATGAAATGCTTAGCGATATTTCGGCCGTCGCGACGTTCTGAGTTCAAATTCTACCGAGGTTGACTTTGCCTTTTATTCATTCGGGGTGAATAAATTCAGTACCAGTGAAACACTGGGGTCGATGTAATCGACTCATCCTCTCCCACAAATTTCAGGCTCCAATCAATTTCTTAATATTTTTATCAGTGCAGGCACAGCTCTGTGGTTCAGAAATTGGTTTTGCAACCAATGGTTTCGGTTCAGCCCAACTGTGTAGAACCTTGTACAAGTGTCTTCTACTATATCACGGGGCCGACTAATACCTTGTGTGTGAATTTCCTCACGGAAACTGTGTAGAAGCCTATTATTCGTATTCATATATAT
>NC_069001.1:22528304-22536223 GCF_001194135.2 Octopus bimaculoides | reverse complement strand
GGGGGGGGGACAAACAGACAGACAGACAGAGAGGGAGATGAGTCTTTGAGTTTGTATTTGTTCTGCCCCCACGGCATCAATGACAACCGGTGTTGTTTTATGTTCCCGGAACTTAACAGTATGGCCAAGGAGATCTATAGAACAAGTCCTGGACTAAATTTGTTCCAGTATACCCTTCAAGGTTGCGCCCCAACATGACCGCAGCCCATTGTGTGAGGCAAATAAAAAATAAAAGATTTTTAAAAATCCGTTTTTGTGGAAATTATTTCCAACTAAAAATTTACCTGTTTTTTTTTTTCAACAAAACTGCAGAATATTTCTCAATTCTGACTTTTACTAGAAATCTGATCGATTAAACATTTATTTAAAAATACCACAAACTTTTCGTAATTCATTTGCAATCTACAATGTTGAATTTATGAATTTTCTCTAAAGAACCAATTTAATTTCTATTCAACAATCAAATTCTTTTCAAATGTTTGTATTTTAGAATTATAAGATATAAGATTTATATTTATTTATTTGTGTTTGATAATGGTTTACGCCACTAGTGTTGCTTCGAGTTCATATTTTAATTCATTTTTACGTTAAAATCGTCGGGCTATACCAGCAAATGGTTTGTTACGTTATTTGTATCTAGTCATGGTGTGGCGACTCAGTTCGCCTCCGATTCGGTTCAGGTATGTGATGCTTATATGTCACAAAAATGGTGAAACATCCCTATCCATCACTCCTGAATGGGGTGAGTTGTCTCACTTGGCTATGGCTTTTCGGTGTTTTAACACCCGACGGTTTGAGAGAGTCATCTCCAACGCGCTATTTCACAGCCTATCGACGAACAAGCAAATTACGCATTCAGTACGTGTGTTCGAAACAGTTACAGTGCTAGCGCTGTTTCTAATTCAGATTTGGATTTATTTATTTAGAATTATAAGATATGCAACAAAATAAAACGTTAGAGATTAAGACAAACGGATATGTTGACAAAACAAAGTGACTAAAAGCTTGCTTCGTACTCATGTGGTTCTGAATTTAACCACTCCGCACGGTACCTTTTATTGTAACCTTAGATTTAGTAACCATACGTTTAGTAGAGTTGCTGAACCTGTGATGCAATCTCTACAGAAATATACGATATACAATGAACGGCGTCGAGTTGCTTACATTTCTGTTAAATTTACTGAATAATTCAATAGACATTGACCACATAATGAACAGTGTAAAGGAAGTACTGAGCTTAGTAGAACTAAGCAAAAGCCGTTGTATGCATTGCTGAAGCATGATCGCAGCTCAATAACTGAAACTATTAAAGGAAAGAGTATATAACCGATAATGCCTTTTATATTTTACTTGTTTCACTCAGTAGACTGATTTGAAGGGTTTAATCGAACAAATTGACCTCAGAACTTATGTTTTGAGCGTGGTACTTATTCTATTGGTGTCTTTTGCCGAACCGCTAATTAGTGAGAATGTAAATAAGCCAACACTGGTTGTCCAGCGATGTGGAGGAGTCAAACAAAAACAATGATGCATATGTGTACGTATTATGTGTGTGTGTATTACGCACAGTTTCCATCTACTAAATTCACTCACTAGGTATTGGTCGAACCGGGGCTATAGTAGAAGGCACTTGCCGAGGGTGTCATGCGGTAGGAATGAACTTGAAACTATTTGGTTGCAAATCGAACTTTTAACCACACAGCCTATTTGATATATTTAATATATTTAATAGAAGAAAGAAATGGCTTCGAGTTATCACATGATTGCAAGAGATAAATATAAATTTCAATTCCTTGTGTTTCATGTTTCAGAAAACCAGTATATCTATTTGTAGCTCATCGAATGTTTGTCTGCAATTCATTAGGCTTCCCATCATCGTTTAACTGCTTTATTCACTCCCACTTACATCTCCTCTCATGAAGCTAAAGTAAGATTAGCAGCATCGCAGCACTGATCATATCATTTTTCTTCAGGTGATCTATCTAAAGCTATATTAAGGCGGTGAGCTGGCAGAATCGTTTGCACCCCGAGCAAAATGCTTAGTGATATTTCATCTGTCTGCATGTTCTGAGTTCAAATTGCTGAAGTTGACTTTACCTTTCATCCCTTTTGGTGTCGATAGAATAGGTACCAGCTAAGTATTGAGATCGATGTAATCGACCTGCCTCTCCCCCGAAATTACTAGCCTAGTGCCAAAGTTTGAAACCAAGATATCTAAGGATAATGCGTTCAAAAAAGAAAAACGACAATAAAAACAACAACGCGAGAACGTGATACAGATATAGTGTTAATGGACGCTCAGGAAAGGAAAAAAAGAGAATTTGACGTTTCGAGCGGAGCTCTTCGTCGGAAACATAGGAAAGTCCAAAGAAGGGAAGACGGAGGAAGAAAAAATCGCCAACGCTATCCACGAGGTTGCATTGTGGAATGTATCTAAGGATAGCCGAGCAATTATTCTGTGCTGATGAAAGGAAATAACCCAGAAATCGCGATACACAGATATTGTTTTGAGCTGAGTAGGAATGCTAGATTCTCTTGTTCGAAAATATAAGGACACAGATCGTGTAGTACAGCAAGCTGGAGACGTTGTCTCCTGGGGCTAAATTACAGCAACATTAGTCCTAAACCAGGACTGCCATGTTATGTTGGCAAACAATCTTTACTACAAAGTACTGTTGCTGAATATCTCACGTTGTGAGATTTGAAAATGGTAATTTTCTAATATCTAACGATATATTCTCAAGAGTTTACTTTTTTTATCGTAAGCTGAGTTGTTATTTAAGAAAGATTCGACTGCTATATCTATCGGATAGTTTACCTCCATAGAGGTTCACACTTTAGCTGATTGTTTCTAATGGTGATGTTGTTTAGCTTCAAGTCATATCTGATTGGCTGGCTTATGATCAAAAACATTTATGACTCATCCTTCTGGAGAACGAATGGTAAATAAAAATAAAGTACTTATCAACTATTATAGGTTATTCTTATTCCAAATCTTTCTTGTGTTTATACTAGAAATCAATATTTGTTGAGGAGGCAATGACAATGTTTTGTTGATTGTTATAAAGAGTCGATAATCAAAATGCAATAACTCTTTCTAACTTTGGCACAAGCCAGTAATTTTAGGGGAAGAAAGTAAATCGATTACATCGGCCACACTGCTTAACTGGTATTTATCTTATCGACTCCGAAAGGATGTAAAGTAAATTTGACCTTGGTGGGATTTTAACCCAAAACATAAACAGCAGGAAAAAAATGTTACTGAGCGTTTTATTAGACGGACTAACGATTTTGCCAGCTCGCCGTCTTTAAAGCCGCCTAATTTTGGAATAAAAGCAGCAGTTTTGAGGAGAGCAGGTCTATGACATCAACCCCAGTACTTATCCGGTCCTTTATTTAATCAACCCAGAAAGGATGAAAAGCAAAGCTGACCTGAGTAGGATTTGAAATCAGTATTTAAAGAGCCAGAAAAAATGCTGCTAGGAAATTTGTCCAATGCACTAATGATTCTGTCAGTTCGTCACTTCTAATCAAAATAAGATAATAAAAAAATCATTTTGGATACAAGTAGTAGCTTAATAAAGATGATAATCGTACAAATATTGTAGATTAAAATTTTAAAAAATGCGCCCTTTTAAAGCCTAGCCAGGCTCATGAGCCCGGCTTCCTCGGTTTCAATGGCGTATGTGTTCCCCAGCTGGACGGCACGCCAGTCCATCGCAGCGCTACTCATTTTTGCCAGCTGAGTGGACTGAAGCAACGTAAAATGAAGTGTTTTACACAAGAACACAACGCGTCGCCCGGTCCAGGAATCGAAACCACAATCTTACGATCATGATGCTGACACCCTAACCACTAAGCCATGCACCTCCACATTGTACATTAAGCTGAGAAAGTAATGGTTGTACAGTTTACAACCATTAATTCCACAGAGTCATTGAAATAAGAGGCATTAGCTCTTTTCAATGTACTTTAAACAAATCATGGTAGTATGTTTGTGACTATTTCAGACAATAAAAAGAACGTGAAGGCGTTTTTCAACTGAGTTAAAGACAATGTTAACATTTCCAAACGAATGAGTCAATGTTAGTGTTGACAATGCCAAGTAAATATTAATCAAATGCCAGATAATTGCACAGCATAAAAACAATTCATGAGCAGCAACTAAACTTAGCATTTTGAATCAATTAAAGCACCATTAGAGGAATTTGTATAATAGGAAACAAAGACTTTATTGACATAGCCTCCGTAAGGTCTAATGCTTGGGCCTCACTCTTGTTATGTTTGAACAAGGCTCTTGCTGTTGTTTAATCCTTAAGGCAAATTTCGATTTAATTTCTCTTCTCTTAGTTATTCTGTTTAACACAGTTGTATTACTCTGGTAATGTAAAATTCAGATGCAATAAAACATAGCGAGTAAGAAACCCTAAGGTTATTTGTATATTACATGTGGAGGTGACTGGTAGCGACAATTCCTATACAGTAGGAGGCTATAGCATTAATGTGATGGTGGGCTACAAATCACAAGCGTCCTGTTCGTTATGCACAAGTTGTCTGCTGGTGATCTTCCATTGAAATGATCTTCAACGGGGCCATAATTCTGTCAAAGCGTTCAATTATAGTTGGCGAATATCTATGCATGAAATTACTGCTACCAAGGACACTGAGTTTTTACTTAATGTGGGCAGTCAAAATGATTAAAAAAATTTAACTGGGGTTTCCTAAGTAATTAGGAGAAAACTACTTCCTCTGTGGGTAGTTAACAATTGTAAACAAGCAAACGGGGTAACTCCAATGAGATCCGGTAATAATACAGAAAAAGGCAAATTATGCTGGACGAATCGTTAAAGTGGTGAAGGCAGCGGATATGTTTTAGTTATATAAGATGAGAATATTTGTAGAAGGAGATGCAATATGATAATGCTGATTATGGATATCAATTATTAGTCTGAATAAAAATACCTGAGGGGAGCATTCCTCATGCCAATACAAATGTGATAAAGCTTCACTCTCCTGAGGGATATTCCTTCGCCATACTGTCGATGTTTTTAATCAACATCAATACAATCCTCTCTCTCTCTCTCTCTCTCATATATATACATGCATATATATATATATATAAGTAAAAAATATAAGGTGTGCGTAGTGTTACACAAATAATATTTGAAAAATTTAACAAAAACATAACAAGGGGAACGTTCGTAGCTAATACCTCCTCCGTCAACGTCTAAAAGATCCTTACAATGTCACGCCTTTCAACGTTGATACTGTTCACTTCTGATTGCGCCAGTAGCAAAAAGCCACTGGGAATAGCTAACGAACATACAGGACAATGACGAAAACAAACACAACAAAAACTAGTTATAATAATTATACATATACATATACAACAAAAAAATCTTGCCGCTGCCAGATAGCCGACTGTGGGGTAACGCAAAGGAAAATGAAAATATCCTGTAGGACTAAAGACGAGAGAAGAGCAGATGGAAAATCAGAAGGAAAGAAGAAATAAACCGTGTAGGAGCGCAAAGAAGCGTGATCGACCTGGCCAACGGCAAAGCGAAAAATGGATGAGAGAAGTTTAGGTGATCACGTATTAGTGGGAGGAGAGAGAAAGAGTTGTGGAGGGTGGAGGGACAGAAGCAACAGAGGAGAGTATTAGAGAGAGAGAGCGAGAGGAATGTAAAATAAAGGTAAAGAAAGAGACAGAAATAGACGTTGCACAAAAAGCATTCCAAGAATATTTTACAAAATGGCTATAAAAATAAGGAGTGCGTAACACTACCAAAAGTGAACAACATCAACGTTAAAAGCACGAATTTGTAAGGACTTTTTGGATGTTGACTGATGAGAAATTAGCTACGAATTTTCAGTTTGTTAAGATTTTGTTAAATTTTTTAAGTATTATTATGTAACTTATATACATACAAAGTGTGGTTGGCACTGGAAGGACAAGGCTAATGCTGAAAATTTTCCGCTACACATTTGAATTTGAACTCGAACTGTTTTTGCCTTAGCAGAAAAAAAGGAGATGAATTGGTTTTATTTAGAATTGTTCCGATGCATGCTTAAAACTGCGAATGAATATTGTTTTTCTCTTATTCTTTCTTCGTTCTTTCTTTCTGATTTAAATGAAATTAGTTACATGGACAACATAACGACTGGTTATTTACTGCTCAATCACACTACGATGAAGATGTACAATTCATGGCAATAGATCAGTTCACTGATACGGAACTACGATGGAAATATTATATATTAAATGTATATACAATATATCATTCTGGGTCCTATATCTATATTGGAAGTTTTGAGAGAAAAAAGAAACTAAAGAGACGAAGTAATTCATCAGGCTGTCCTCACATAAACGGAAAAGGAATGAACTAAATAAGTTCACTGATTATATAGTGAAATACAAATGTACCAACAGCTAAAGTGAGATCATGTTATTGTCACGATATTGATTGAATCATGGTTCAAATTTCGCCAAGGTCGATTTTGCCTGTCATCTTTTCTGGGCTGATAAATTAAGTACCGATTGAACTCTGGGGTCAATATAATCGACAAGTCCACTCCCGCAAAATTTCAGGCCTTGTAAAAAGGATTATTACTAAACTCATTTGAGTTCCTAGAAACGTTGTCTGTATCATTCCGGAGAAATCAGAATGGTCTTCAAACGACTATCTGTCATTCTTTCCCCTCTAGATGTTTGGTCTTCGTCGAAGTTTTTCTCTTAAGAGAAGAACAAAAACATGTATTTGTGAGAGATTTTAATCGTTTTAAGTATACGCTCGGAACACATCAAATGGTTTTCCTGTGTCTTTGAAGATATGAATTAGCCCCTCCTCAGCGTATACAATTTGTATCGAATGTCCTCGTGCACCACAGTTTTGATAGTTCACTCCAACTGTTGAAGTTCTTTGTTAATGACCCTCGTTAACGTTCCATGATCATCCGTGACAATATATTAAATCCCATAGAGGAATTATGGCTTCCTTTTAGGGCCTGAAGGTTTAGAATTTTTTTCACTTTCATACAATTTAAACAATTTTGTCAGACGTCTCCAACTCGATCCGAACTTTGTGTACAAAAGATCTTCACTTTACGTGAAAGTATTTCATTAGCAATAGGGTAACTGAAGGAAAAAAATCTTCTTTTAATTGGTACTGATAATTTTGTATCCTCAGATACCCCTCGCAATAGAGATACATATGTGTGTGTGTGTATGTGTGTGCGCGTGCGTGTACATGTAGTTGAACTGTGCTCTAATGACTAACCATCTTAAGCTAAATTTAACATTTCAGTCATACCTATTTGTATATAAGAAACTAAAAGAGGAGAGAGAGGGGGAGAGAGAGGGGGAGAGAGAGGGGGAGAGAGAGAGAGAGAGCAAGTGAGTGTCTGTCTATCTGTCTGTCTGTCTGCATGTATATATGTATGTATTTATGTATGCATGTATGTGTGTGTGTGTGTGTATCTCCACTGTAAAGTGGTTGCCGTTAGGAAGGGCCACCATCCGGAGAAAGCGTGCCTGAGTAGAAAATGGAGCCTAATGCGGCTCCAGCATTACCATCTCCTATCGAACTTTCGAACCCATGTCAACTGGAAAACAGATGTTAAATGATGATGATGATGATGAGTATATATACATACGTACATACATACTTACATATATATATATATATATATATATATATACATACGTACGTACTTACATATATACGTTTATATTTATATAAGGGGCATTACTACAGAATAATAATGCCACACAGTGGACTTCTCAAAATAAACACATTTTTAGTACCGAATGCGAGGAAACACAACCAACAGAAGAAAGTCACCTTTCTGTTAAATAACTCAACTATGTATCGACCGATTTCGCGATTACTAGAATGAATCTAGACTCCGCTCATCAGCAT
>NC_069001.1:22523934-22527731 GCF_001194135.2 Octopus bimaculoides | reverse complement strand
TTATTTGTATATGTTTTTCATAAGCAATACTATGCTGATGAGCGGAGTCTAGATTCATTCTAGTAATCGCGAAATCGGTCGATACATAGTTGAGTTATTTAACAGAAAGGTGGCTTTCTTCTGTTGGTTGTGTTTCCTCGCATTCGGTACTAAAAATGTGTTTATTTTGAGAAGTCCACTTAGCAGTTCGGCAAAAGAGATCGATAGAATAAGTACTAGGCTTACAAAGAATAAGTCCTGGGGTCGATTTGCTCGACTAAAGGCGGTGCTCCAGCATGGCCACAGTCAAATGACTGAAACGGGTAAAAGAGTAAAAGAGTAAAAGAATATATAGAATGTAGACGGTCAAGCAATACCTGTGCCAAGAATATATCCACGATGAGCATAATGAAATTCACTTTATATTTGTCACAAGGTCGGTTTTCCCTTTCTTTTTAGATGCAGACGATGTTTGCAACATGTACATTATGTTGGATCTTCCCTTTGTTCCACAGGAACTAAAGAAGTTCATTCATTGTTGCAAGACTAAAAATACCAGCTGTTTTATACATTTTAACAGGATTGCCACCAGACAATCTATAAGACAACCATTATGGCTTCTAGAAGTATGGCTGAGTGCAAGTGACTTACTTCTACCTATGGTTGAAGAGTAATAGCATTTGTATCGAATGAAGATGTTTGTTTGAGCACTTAGTCATATATGAGGAGAGAAATAAGAAACCCGAAAAGAGCTCCAATAATTAATATATGAATTCAGAAACATCCAACACCATTGTAGCAGAAGAGACAAGAAAAGGACAGTCATTTAACTGAAAGAACAAGAAAACAAACAAATTTTGTTTTCGTTTTTTGTTTTATCCTCTGCTATATGTTTCTTTGTTCTTTTTCAATTCAATATATTTGATTTATTCCATTATTTTTTTTATTCGAAGGAAATTAAGTCCAAACTCTCTGTGCTTCAAATATCAGAATATAGATTATTTGACTTCAAAATAGATTATTATTTATTTGCTGACATTTCAAAAATAAACTTTACGTTTTTATTTTTTATTTTTCTTTCATATTTATTTGACGAAAATAAGATTTTGACAAGCTGTGCCGATGATTCAATTTAATTTCCTGGTTGTAACTATTTTATTTTACGTAACACATAGACATCACATGTCAAAACTATAAAAGAACCTCAATATGGTTACTCGACATACAAGAAATAGCAGCCGAATTTCCTCCAGATCATACCTTGCAATTTTACACAAAGAAAGCTAGATGAAGCAATATAGACTTAGAATACTTTTCAGAAAGGAATGGTCTCATCTGGAACACTTGTAATTATTGTTCGGTTTTATCAATTGCCATGGGTATAAGGAACTGAGAAATCCTCAAACCTTGCATATTCATTTTCACAATCTGCAGACATAACAAACCATTGATATATAGCAGTTATCGGGTAAAAAAAAAACATTAATGATAGTAAATTCAAAATATTAGAAAAAGGCACAGAAGATTGTTCTCGATAGGAGCCTTGGATTTTCCTGTAACTAGTGTGTGGGATTCGAAACTGTGGTGAAGTAGATATGTTGCCAAGGTAACGTCATTGAGGTCACAAATGGCAACGGAAAGAATCTGACATACCTACCTGAGTGAACGAGTGACTGAACGATTAACCAAGTAATTGATTTGTAAATTGGTTAAATGATTAACTGGGTGACTAATAACAAAAGCAGTGAAATAGAACAAGTATGAGTGTTTATTATTTGCATAATGAACTTCCTGAGATACAAGATCTTTTTCAGCACACACGTGCACATCAAGAATCTGACAAACCAACTACAAAACTAAAACACACACACACATATATATATATATATATTAATAGAAAAGGTAAGACAACAAAAGAAAGGGACCTCGATATTATGTAAATAGAGAAATTTATCTGTAAATAATATGTGACAATTATTCGGTATCCATGATAAAACTCCGAGTTTCGGATGCCGGGGCGGAAACCCACGCCGCCATCTCTTCAGTTATCCGGCCATCGAAGAATGCCTTTAATATATTACAGATCTTATTAAGTGTATGAGATGGGCATTCTTCGATGGCCAGATAACTGAAGAGATGGCGGCGTCGGTTTCCGCCCCGGCATCCGAAACTCGGAGTTTTATCATGGCTACCGAATAACTGTCACATATTATTTACACACACACACACACACACACACACACACACACACACACACACACACACACACACACATATATATATATATATATATAGATAGATAGATAGATAGATAGATAGATAGATAGATAGATAGATGATACAGTCATTATGAGGATATATAAACCTCTTACAGGGATAGTTTTATCCAGGAGGCACTGGCTTAGTGTATTATATTTTGAAGATATAATTCTTCGATAAATATATTATACAAATGTCAAATATTAAGTAAGAAAATGGAGCGATATAAAGGATACAAATTACCTTTAATTAATTAACATTGCCTACAATCGTTTCAATTTACACTCAAAACAAATTACTAAATATAGATAATAAAATAATTTTACATTTTTTAAGACTTTGAGTAAAATAGCTTTACGGAATTTACTGAATGACTACATATCTCTTAGCAGCCATATATATCTTTTATCGTTTACATGTTTCAGCCATTTTACTGTGGCCGTGTTGGGGCACCGCCTTGAAGAATTGACCCCAGTCCTTTATTTTTAAGCATAGTGCTTATTCTAAGATCTCTCTTGTCCAACCACTAAGTTACATGGACGTAAATACACCGGTTGTCAAATACCAGTTTTCAAGTGGTGGCGGAGGAAAGCACTCATATATCTATACGACGGGCTTCTTTCAGTTTCACTCAAGGCTTTAGTCGGCAAGTTAAAGACACTTGCGCAATGTGCCACAAGGTGGAACTGAGCTCGGAACTGAGCAGGCTTCTTACTACACAGCCACATCTGCGCCTGTATATCTCATCATCCTTGTCATTTAACGTCAGTTTCCCATACTGCTATATATTTATATATGTAAGTATGTAAGCATGTATATATGTATGCATATGTCGACATAGGAGCATAGAAGCAAGATTTGTATGTGTGTTTATGTTCCCTTGCCTCGACATTGTGGGCAGTGGTAAAGGAGTGTAGCAATGTTAAATGTTTTCCACCTTCCGTATATTCCGTAAAAACATGTCCGGCCAAAGATATTATTTTATTTGGAAACAGATGAGAAATGATGAAAGGAAGAGCATCCACATCTAGGAAATTTGTCTCAAAGAATCCGTTTGATCACCGTAAGCATTGCAAGTACTGAAACGTGCACGCTAAAACAATAGCAGAAATAATGAAGAGCAATATAATAAGTTGAGTGCGTATTTAAATTCTTCAGAGCCTCTCTGTGGGGGCGGGGTCGAAGGAAGAATTTTGAAATCAGGCAGTTAAGTAAAAGAATGGATAAATGAAGTCAACTCGCTATTTGCATCTTCTGTAATACTAAACATTCAGCTCTTTTATATTTAGTCGTATGTAAAAAGGAGAAATTGAAACACACATAAGTTGCACTGAACTTAAAAATCTGTCATTCTTATTCCATTAATCCACCAGAGATTTTTACTATCAGATAGATAGCTAGAGACAGATAAGGGAGATGTAGAAACAAAGATAAAGACACAGATAGACAAATAGCGAAAGACAGAGACAGACAGATAGAGAGAGAGAGAGAGAGAGAGAGAGAGAGAGAGAGACAGACAGACAGACAGACAGACAGACAGACAGACAGACAGACAGACA
>NC_069001.1:22520333-22523137 GCF_001194135.2 Octopus bimaculoides | reverse complement strand
TATATATATATATATATATATATATATATATATATATATATATATGTGTGTGTGTGTGTGTGTGTGTGTGTGTGTATAATTGTTAAAGAGGACAGCAAACGTTAAGTGAAGACAAACATCTCAAGTCATACATTCTTATTATTAGAAAAGGTTGAACGTCTTACAGCTGTTACTGTGACATCCCAGAGTATGGGATATTCCGTCTTCAGAGACAAATAGGGAAAATGAGAAGGGCATAGATTAATGAAATGATAGCATAGAGAACAGGAGTAAAGGAATAAGGAGATGAAGAGAGAGAAGAAAGAAGCCTAAAAGTTCGCAGTTCAACTTTCCGATGTTGTAGAAATAAGTGCATAAGGCATTATGCACTAATTTTTCCAATAATAATAGTGTATATGATTTAAGATGTTTGCCTTGGCTTAACATTTGTTGGCCTCTTTAACAATTATATATCTGCTATATCGGGAATCTGCAATGGGTCTATATCTACCGTCTCGGTTACAACCTTGGAGCCCTACGAATCCGTTACAACACTTACCTAGCGTTTCTAATCGTTTAGATCACCTGTGAACTAAACCGCCATACTTTATGTGTGTGTGCGTATGTTTGTGTATAGATAGATAGATAGATAGATAGATAAAGATATATACATACATACACACATACATGCATACATATACATATATATCATTTAATAAACACACAATATATGTTTTTTGTGATACTTTTAGTTTTATGTTCTGAGAACATGCCAAACAGTGTTTTATAACAGGTCTGGTGTCCCAAAACAATCACGAGACACTTCCCCTGTGGCACAACGAACTGAAGACGGGACGAGAGAAATAAAGTGAGGAAAGGCGCGAAGGAAATTATATAAGAAGTGGAATGTTGAAAAATCGGCAAACGAAAAAGAAATCGGAAATGGCAATAAGAGACCAACACCAAGAATCCACTCCCAGTTGTAACTGTCAAGACCCAGGAACCTGTCCATTTGACTAGCGATGTATGGTTAAATCTGTCATATATGAGACAGAAGTTACTGCAATGCTAATAATAATACAACCGATAAGAGAAGCTATTTCGGACTATGTGAAGGAGAATTCAAGAATCGCTATGCTAATCACATCGATTCATTCCAACAGAGACTAAAGCAAAGCTACTAAGCTGGCTACCCACGTATGGAGTTTGAAATCGAACGCAACATCACATACAATAAAGTGAAAAATAGTCGAAAAATCCACATCATATGTTAACGGTGGTTGTTTTTTATAACTGATTTCAGTTATGTCGGTGTGTGACCTGATGTATTGCATCCGGTCCAAATTGTTTGTGTCGATTGCGGTTCACATTGTAGGTGTTTGTATGTTTGTAGTGTTGGTGCTGGTGTTGTTATGTGTGGGAGTTCTGTTGCCGGGAGTGCTATATTTCCCAACTTTGTTTGATTGTGTGGATGTTCTCCCCACCTTTTTTTTCTTCTTCCTCCTGTGGACATTTACCATTCCTCCGTGTCGCCTTCATCGGATGACATGTCGGAGGTATCAGAAGATGGAAGGGGAAGAGTATTGGGGTTGATTTGTGGGTGTGTTGATGTTGTTGCTGTGGGGTTAGTTTTAGTTTGTGGCTGTTGGGATGTGATGTATGGGTTATTGGAGATGAGGGGTTAGTCAATATTTTCCTTTTCAGGCTTTGGTACTTCTGTAGCTGTTGTTGTTATTGTTAGTGGTGGTGGTATTGCTTCTGCTGTTGCTTGTGTTGATTAGTTGGGTCGGTTGAGTTGCTTTGTTGTTTTGTCGAGCTGTTTCATCCGTTTGTGGAGTTCTTTTAATTCTTGTGTTGATGGCGGTGTGGGTAACAGTGCTGGTTTGCAGTTAGTGTCTGCTATTCTTGTTACCGCTTTTGCTGTTTTTGTTGTTGTTGCTGTTGTTGCTGCTGCTGCTACTGCTGCTTCTCCTTCAATATTGTGCAGTCAATTTTTAAGTGGTTTTTGCTGCCACAAAGGTGACAGCGTAGTCTTCTGCCTTCAATGGCGACATGTAAGGCGGTACCGTCCGGCAGTTTTATAAGATCTGGTATATTTTCTATCGTCTCTTGATTGGGTTGAACCAAGAGTTCGAACGCCTGGCCTATCCAGTTCTGTTGTTTGAGGACGACAATTTCCAAGATATTAATAACTTCCTCGAAATTCTAGCAGATGGCTGACACCAGCCATCGTGCTTCAGTTTCAAGGGGAACATCTTTAATTTTTATTTTTGTGACCTTACGACCTAGGAACGTAGGGATCATTGCTATTTCATCAGACTCTAGTGATTCTGTAGAGTAGGCTTGGGTTTGCTCCTCTGAGTCAAACTTGACTTCAACTGTGGCAAATCTTTTGCCCCTTGGGATGTATTTTCTATGTGCCCCTACGGGTCTTAAACATTTTTCAATTGTTTGTTGATTTATGTTTTCGGGCTTCCTCGTTTTTAAATTTATTGTCTTATATGTAGTTGTTTTTTTAGTTAATATTTTTTAAAATGTGTTGTGGTGTGTTTAGTTTTATTGTATTACCCTCCTTAGATAAAAGGGGTCTTGTTTCCATTAGTTGTTGTGACATAAATGAAACAACTCGTTTTCTTTGCCTCAGAACTGAAGCAAAGTTACTTTGTTCGTGTTGGTATTGTTATTGTTGTTGTTGGTGGTGGTGGTGGGGGCAGTAGTTGAGACAGTGGTGTTGGCAGCGGTGGTGGCAGTAGACATCTGCTCATTCTCTTGCTTTGCTTTCCCTCTTACCTACTGTGTGTGTGTGTGTGTGTGTGTGTGTGTGT
>NC_069001.1:22519058-22520271 GCF_001194135.2 Octopus bimaculoides | reverse complement strand
CCGTTCGGCAATTCAGGGAACTTAATGTCCATGTACGACGATGGAACGCTAGCAGCGTCAAACAAGTTATCCATTTTTCAGGACAGATTGAAAATTCTTTTTTAAAATAAAATTTCAAATGCGAAAATCCACCCTCGAAGGGTGGATTTTCGCAAGACCCATTCAGTCACACGAAAGCTGACGTTGTTAACCAACTGCTGACATTAATTCAGTATAAATGAACATAAATAAATACAAGAAATTGTTTAGACTTATGCAGTCGAAAACGACGACAGACAGACAGATAGATAGATAGATAGATAGATAGATAGATAGATAGATAGATAGATAGATAGATATCCACTTTTAGCGAATAAAATTTATCAAGTGTATGTTTCCCCTTCTGAATATATCCGATCTCAACAGATTTTGTATTATCTTTTATTTTTATGTTAGTTTTTCATCTAAATGACTATTTCTCTGAAGTAAAAGAATAGTTTCACGTACCCATGAATACATACATACATACATACACATACACACACACACACACACACACACATAGACAGAGTCAAGCACATACATGCACACACAGGACTTATTCACAAACAAGCATGTAGTCACAGAATTTGAATACCATTAATGTTTTGAATAAAAGCGATTCTAACAATAGAAAAAAACTTTAAAGATGCGTGTCCAATTCTTAAAAAATAAACTAGAGTAATGGCTAAACTGCTTAGAAAAACTAATTAATCAAAAGAACTGATAGTTTCCATTATAAATTTATTTAAAACCGTTTGTTTGAAATCTCACCTAAACCAGATGTATTTGGAAGCATTTGAATATGTGGTAAGTGTTGTATTTACTATATTTCAATGGTGCACTTCACTTCACTTCTGTTCCTAATTCAATCAATCTAAGCATTTCAGAGTCTATTTCTGATGTGCTCATAGAATGCACCGCTCCAGTGCATCTTTTGCATATGAAAATTACTTTCTCTGTTAGCCTGCCTTTGATTCCACTACATCTTTCATATGCCCATAGCTTTTGGAGTTTATACCTACTGCCTTACGGCCTAACAATCAAGTTCATTTCCATGAAGATTCCAGTGTTCTGTCTTAAGTTTGTCCTGATTATCCTTGATTCTAGGTTTAGCTCTCATGCTTTGAATTTTCTATTTAATTCTCTTATAGATTCAGCTATGAGAACTGAATTATCAGCTATAAGATGTTCC
>NC_069001.1:22504661-22519048 GCF_001194135.2 Octopus bimaculoides | reverse complement strand
CTGTTAGCCTGCCTTTGATTCCACTACATCTTTCATATGCCCATAGCTTTTGGAGTTTATACCTACTGCCTTACGGCCTAACAATCAAGTTCATTTCCATGAAGATTCCAGTGTTCTGTCTTAAGTTTGTCCTGATTATCCTTGATTCTAGGTTTAGCTCTCATGCTTTGAATTTTCTATTTAATTCTCTTATAGATTCAGCTATGAGAACTGAATTATCAGCTATAAGATGTTCCCAGGGACACCCAGTCCCAAACTCCTGCGATGGCCTGTACAACTATGGTGAATAGGACAGGAATAAGGGCTGAACCTTAATGAACTCATATGTGTGTGCGTGCGTGCGTGCATATAGATACCTACTTTCGTGGTTGGGTCGTTTGCAAGATTACGTATGAAGAAGAGGTGGGCATAATGCATAGGGATAGTGAGAAACATATGGTAGCAGAGAATGTGAGATTATCCGATGGCTTGGGTGGAGAAGACAGCGTTATGGATGGAGGTTAGATATCAAGTGAAAAGGTTGTGTGTAATGAGAAAGACTAGTGATATCATGTAAAAAAAACAACAGTAAGGGAAAGGATGGATAGTGGGGTGATTTGAGGAGGAAATTAGGCAATTAACCCAGTTGTGCTCATATCTGTGTGTGTGTGTATGTGTGATACATACATATAACTCATCTTCTCCAAGTTGATTGGGTTTGCTCAAGAATCCCCGTATTACTAGTCATCTTCGTCCTTTGGCATTTCCTCCATGAGCTTCAAGTTCCTGGGATCAGCTTTTACCATTTTGTCCTTTAATCTTCTTGGGATCCCTTCTTTTGCAAGCTCCATCTGAATTAAGTGATTAAGTGGTTGGCACTTTATGCTTCTTCCTTATACACTACATTTGATTCTTATACCCAGTCTTTCTATCAGTATATTTCTGTTATGTTGCTCATGCACACTTGCGTTTCATATCAAAAAGAGCATGCCTACTTCATTTATTTCCAGTCTTCTCAAGTCCTCTGGATTAGAATTCTATGTCTAACTAACAGGAAGGGCTGAAATTCTAACGCAGTTGTCACACAAACTGCTTTTCATTCGAAAAGAAAATACTTATGTTGCCAGTAGTGGTGGATAATCCCTACACTCTTTCTAACTTTTTCATACCCTGACTTCTATATTTCTAGAAGAGTCACTTCACTTCTGTTCCTAATTCAATCAATCTAAGCATTTCAGAGTCTATTTCTGATGTGCTCATAGAATGCACCGCTCCAGTGCATCTTTTGCATATGAAAATTACTTTCTCTGTTAGCCTGCCTTTGATTCCACTACATCTTTCATATGCCCATAGCTTTTGGAGTTTATACCTACTGCCTTACGGCCTAACAATCAAGTCCATTTCCATGAAGATTCCAGTGTTCTGTCTTAAGTTTGTCCTGATTATCCTTGATTCTAGGTTTAGCTCTCATGCTTTGAATTTTCTATTTAATTCTCTTATAGATTCAGCTATGAGAACTGAATTATCAGCTATAAGATGTTCCCAGGGACACCCAGTCCCAAACTCCTGCGATGGCCTGTACAACTATGGTGAATAGGACAGGAATAAGGGCTGAACCTTAATGAACTCATATGTGTGTGCGTGCGTGCGTGCATGTAGTGTATTCATGAAGTTAATGTAGATTTAGGGTGTGGTGTCTAGTTTGTGAACTAAGAGAGTATTGTTGAAGAATGTTAAGAAAGAATGAAGGTTGATGTCATCTGCATATGGATGAATGTTGCTGGATGTGGCAGCAAGTAAGTCATGGTGTATAGAAAGAAGAGAGTGGGAGATTTACAAAGGAGTCTTCTCGTAAGCTAGAGTTTATAGAATGAGGGACAAGAGCTGTGTTAACACAAGCAGCAATAGGAAGTTACAGATCATAGAGATCAGTAGTGAATGGAGGGGATAAGCAGGAAATTTCGACAGATTTACATGTCAGACACTGTCGAAAGCTGTACATATGTTGAGGGTGATATCGTTACTTACATCAATTTTTTTTTAAGAAAGAACCCCTTGGAAGTAAGAGGGGAATAAGTCACCAGTGGGTCTGGCCTCATCAAAACTGAACTGGTGCTCATTTAGGAGAGAAAGATTCAAGGCTTTAGAGGATGCCGTTGTAATAGATTATCTCCATTATCTTGAAGATATTGGAAGCGAATGCAATAAGGTGGTAGTTGGCTGAGTTAAAAAAGTTACCTGTTCTGGGCATTGGAGAATGTTTGCAATGATCAAAGTGAATTTCCATAGAGGCGGTGAGGTTGAAGAGAAGAAGGATGATTAGAAGGTTAAAGGATGTGTCGAAGATTATGGCTCACAAGTAAATGCCTCTGGTGCAGTGGTTGGGTTCTGTCCCGCTGCATGTCACCTTGGACAAATGTCTTCTACTATAACCTCAAGCCGACCAAAGCCTTGTGAGTGGATTTGGTAGATGGAAACTGAAAGAAGCCTGTCATATATATATATATATATATATATATATATATATATATATATATATATATCTGTGTGTGTGTCTTTGTGCCTGTTTTTGTCCTCCATCACCACTTGACAACCGGTGTTAGCGTGTTTACATCCCTGTAACTTTGCTGTTCAAGAGAGCGACCGATAGAATTAGTACTAGGCTTTAAAAAAGTAAGCCCTGGGGTCAATTTGTTCGACTAAAATCTTTCAAGGTAGTGCTCCAGCATGGCCGCAGTCTAATGACTGACACAAAGATAAATAGGAGAAACTATAGTAATTGTTAGATATTCAAAATATCTGACAACATTTGTTTTATATTGGAATTTTGGATCAACAGCATTGTTGATTACAACTTTCCAATGGAGCAATTATTGGTACAATACTGATACATGCGTACCTGTACATATGCACATACACACATGCAACCATACATATATACATACATACACACATGCATTCATCCATACGTATGTAAGCATGTGTGTGTGTGTGTGTGTGTGTGTGTGTGTGTGTGTGTGTGTGTGTGTGTGTGTGTGTGTGTAATATAGGGAAAAACCACTTGTAATGCAAATTAATGAAGATGGTTACAAAGATACAGAGAGATAAGAATGTGAATAACTCATATATCAAAAATCTTTTAATTATATTACGAAGAATATATTGATCACTGTGGAACCAAACAGAACAAGAGATTCGAAAATATACCAAGCTTAAATAAGACAGCAGAGAGTACAGTGTATAACAAAAATAAATGAACGTACGAACTGGCTGAGACGTGAAAATACTCAAAAAACAATTTGTGTTCATGATTCATATTAACAGAAAATTATAGCTGTTCATAGACACATGTTATTAAAATAAGTTACGGAGTTAAAAGAAAAATACAAGAAAATTGACATATTTCAAGCAACAATATTAAATAATGTGTCTAGTTTTAATGTGTTTGTGTGTGTGTGTGTATGTGATAGATTTTGTCAAGTTTGTATAAGCTTAAATCATCATCATCATCATCATCATCATCATCACCATCATTAGTACCACCATTTAACATCTGTTCTCTATGTTAGCATGGTTTGAACGGTTTGAAATGAGCTGGCAAGCCAAAGAGCTATACAAAGTTCTGTTGTCCGTTTTGGCATGGTCTCCACAGCTGGATACTTTCCCTAATACCAACCACGTTACAGAGTGTACTGGGTGCTTTTTTTCATGCACCAACACCAGTGGAGACCCCATGTAACTTGTAAGACGAAACAAAGTCCCCTTGACTAGGGCGGGGTAGTATTGAGAGAGGTGATTGGTACCAGTTGATGAGAGATTACAAGAATATCAGAGGGATAGAGATAGGTGTCTTGCAGTAGAAGACACACATGCATATCTCAGTTGGATAAGAAAGGAGATAAGGAGACTGAGAGAGAAAGAGATGGAGGAGTGGGAGAGATGGTGGGGTATTTGTCAGGACATATTGTCAAAGTACAGTGGTGGAGAATATAGGTGAAGTGATGCAGAGGATTGGACTGTGCTGGAGGACATACAGGAGTGGGTCGGTGGGAGGAGTTATGTTATATATATATATATATATATATATATATGGGCATTTGGAAAGATAAAGGATGAAAGAGGTGTAAGGATGGATGAAAAATAACAGGCGGGGAAGAGACAGAGAGAGAGGACATGGCTAGTGAAAAGTAATGAGGAATGGAAATAGTTGTGGGGAAGGAAAAGAAAGGGGAATGTAAGGAAAAAGCTGGGTGCATATTATGTGTCTGTCTATTCTACTTTCAGGTGTTTATTGTTGCTGAATAATATCAGAGATGAAGAAGTGATGAGTGTGGGGATGAGATGTTGGGAAGCTTGATGGGGCAGTGAGAATGGAGGCGAGACAGAGCTTTGCACATAAAGCATTTACCAAGATGGTTTTAGAATAGCGATTATATTATAGAGGATGGATTTTCTCAAGCACAGCAGAGCACCATATATCTCAGTCCTTTGACATCTTCTCCTTAAGGATCGGCATCTTGAGATCGGACCTCAATTCTTCATCTCATGTCTTCCCGAGTCTCACACTTCCACAAATTCCATCCCCTTTAAATGATCAGCATTTCTTTATGCACCTGTCCTCATCTATATGTATAATTTGACTAAACCAGTGCAGTCTTCTCTCTTGCATGTTACATCTAATTCCTCTTACGCCTAAGAATTTAAAATTGGTGAAATTGCTTAAAAAACTGCTGTTGAAATATCATTGTTAAAATTTATTGTTGAAAATTATTTTCCTGCCCAAGTTGGGTATGGAAGAAGGAACGTACGCTGCGGCAGCAGGCAAATGCCTGTCTGCCAATGCAATGCAAATGGAAGAAATCCACGTTGAATACAAAAATTTTGAAAAATTTATGAATTTGTTTAAGAAGGATGGAGACTGTTTAAAAATAACACCGCCTAAAGAGGCATTCGAACGAGCTGGAAAGAAAATTATTGTATACCGAACGCTTAATGTCGAAACAAAGAAGATTGAAATAGCAGAAATTGAAGATATAGAGCAGTGCGTAAGCGATAGTTAAGTCATTAACAACGTTTTATGCACGAGGTAGAAAGTATGGTACGGTGGAGGTGCGCTTTACGAGTGAGGATGAGGAAAAAAAGCACTCCACTGTACCCTTAAGAACGGCTAGGTGGGCACTTTTGCCTACCTATTGTGGAAGAAGGGCCGCACGTGTGAGGATTGGCCGAGTGCCTCCTGAAAGGGACCCAGAATGGCTGGTTACAGCCATTATTTATAACTGCAAAGATGCTGTGGAAGTCATAAAAGTTGAAAGGTCACGAGAAATCAACTGGTGGGGTTTTGGTGTGGAAGTACTCATCCATATAACCCTGCCAGATTTGCACAACATAGCTGAGGAACTGGTGCTCCCCGACGAAACATGACTGCGCGTTGTGGTGGAGGGGAGACACCAATATGCTACCGATGTAAAAGCAGGGGGCACATGCAAGCAAAGTGCCCCCTAAGAGAAGTACCTGATAAAGAAATAGAGGAGTGTAACGACGCAGAAAGAGATAAAGAAGAGGAAAAAGAAGAGGAAAAAGTTGTAGAAAAGGAAGAAGAAATAACAGTGGATAGAAAGAGAACACGTATGGAATCCTCACCAAAAAGCCCGAAAAAAAAGAAGAAAGGTAAAAAGAAGATAACAGAGGAAATGGAAACGACAGAGAGTCGAACCTGAGAACCAGAGGAAGCAGTGACTACTATAGAAAAGGATAAAGACGACATCAGACTTGAGCAGTGGAAGGAGAGAGTGGCAATGCAAACAGAATATGTAGTACGAGTAAGAAGACCAAAAGGAAAGAATTTAAAATTGTTGGTGTTTTATATGAAGAAGATGGAAGTAGAAAAGAGGTTGGCAAAAATGAAAGGACTAATACGTGTTAAATTGGATTCGAATATGTTCCATAGAGATCAGAAAGCAGCGTTATTGGACAAAGATCGAATGGACAGGATGGTAAGTTGTTTCCGAGTAGTTTCATGAGAACAGGAGTATATGTCTGTTATGAGACTCTGCCAAATGTAGTCGAACTGGAAGATTTGACAGAACTTATAATGGACGAGAGATTGGAAAACGATTAAAAACTGTATAAAAGAAGAGCTAAATGAAGCTGCGAGCTTTGGGGAGCTCGTGACCCATTTCATCCTTTCATTTTATAATCCATGTCATCATTCGTTAAATGTACCCCACGGTTTGTGTTGTCTGTCGTCGTAGTGTCCCCCTCTATGTTATGGCTTTAGTGCCAAATAAAGAAATAGTTCGTGCTAGTTTCAAATGCAAGTAAGCGAAAAGATAGAAAATGTAGAAGAAAAATATTCAGTAGGAAAAAGAAAGAAGAAATGAGAAGAAAACGTTTATTCACCACGCAAAAGGCCACAAAAAAAAAGAGAAAAGGAAATATAGAGGAGAATCAATGCGAAAGACCAGAGATAGAAAAAAGGAAAATTACGGAGGAGGAAAGAAATGCGCAGACAGAAAAGGAAGAGAGAAGAGATATAGCAACAACAAAGAGTAAGAGAGATACAGAGAAGGATGAGACACCAATACCAGGAACATCAGGAAAGAATAACGACGGAAAACGGGAGTTGGTACCAAAAGGGAAACACATCCGAACGATGATAACCTATAAAAAGTGTCTTTCGAGAGAAGGATTACAAAAATGAAAAATGTAATTAGAGTCAAGTTATCAGGGAGGGAGTGTACCGAGGACGACAGGGCGGTCTTGCTTGAGAGAGATAAATGTGAAAGGTTAAAGGAATTATTTGGGGAAAAATTGAAATACCGCCGTTACAGGTTCGATACGACGAGATGCCACCAGTGGTGGCATTTGAGGATATGATAGAATATTTAATGTGAAAGTAAGTGAAATATCTAAAATTCCGAAATAATGACTCTTAAAACAAAAAAAAAAACGATGCAAAAAAGAATAATGAATTATAAGTTAATATGTGATACATAAACAGTTAAATGATACTACATGCGTGTGGGGGCAGGGAAGAAATTTCATTTTTCATTATATCATTATATTCATGATTTCATCCGTTATATGTTTTATGTACCCCACTGTGTTGTGTTGTCTGTCCTTGTATTGTCCCTTCTTTGTAGAGTCAATGTGCTCATAATAAAGAAAATAGTTCGTGCTAGTTCGTGTGTTGATAGTTCAAAGTTTACAGTTCGATTTAATTCATTGGATTGTTGGTCGTTACTGCCGTTTGTTTCGATTATATTTTTATTACACTGTTGCAGTCTGTTCGTTTATAGCATCTAACGACGAGGGTCTTTCGAAACTTACTTTGGTTATTTGAAAATAAGTGCAGTAGTACAGCTTCAACAGAAGCAACAGGAGCAACTACAGGTGTTGTAAAAGAAATACTACAACAACAACAACAACAACAACTAAGTTACAGTAGGCAAAGTCTGAAAATCCAGTAAGCTTGTTTACGCGCAGACGGCGGAGCTAATGCAATTTCTGAATTTACGTATAAACCGGAGAAGGGTATTATGCTTCCCGCGTATAACAGAAGATACGTGGAAATTTTTAACAACGAGTACAAGTCATGGTCAAGTGAGACTGGTTTCCAAGAAACTGTGGAACTGCTTTCAAAATTATTTTGATAGAAGCTGATTATTCAACACCAGAATGGAGCGTTGACACTTAACAAAAACCGAGGGGGAGGATTTTATCACTACGCCGAAGCAGCCAACCGTACGTGTGAAAATTTCAAACTCCAGGATCTGACTCAGGATATGTTCAAATCACGTATCTTCATGCAATGAATTATAACACCTGACGATAGAGAATTTCGGGCAAGAACCCCCTCGAAAACGGAGCAAGTGAACCAGGATTTATCTCTACAGACCCTCGCAGAAGAATGTCAAACTATGGTAAATCTTAAACTTGATGTAAAGAAAAATACAAGATAAGGACTCTGCAAAAATTCAAATGTGTCGTCCAAGGAAGCGCAATTTAAAAAAAGGGTCAGTCCCCAATCCGTGTTATGGTTGGGAAAGCCTACACTACAAAAAGGATTGTCCGTTTAAAAACAAAAGGTGCTATAGTTATCAGAAGCTCTGACACAGAAGTTCTCATTGTAGAACAAGACTACGAATCTCAAACACAAAAATTCTGAGATGTTTTCAGCGGAGAGTGATTGCGATGGTAAACAAGAAAATTCGTGCACGTGAAAATAAATGATGTGAATACCAAGTTACAGTTAGATACAGGTAATGACATCTCGATTATAAATGCGGATATTTGGAAAAACAAATTGGTAAACCGAGATTACGTAAAACTGCGAAAATAGCACTTGGTGTAACGGGCGATAAATTACACTTCACTTCATGGGCAAAACATGTATTGATGTCACATTTCGAGTGAAAACACGCGAAGCAAAATTATTCGTTGTGGATAATACAATCAATCCGTTTTGACAAAGATTGGTTAGAACTATTCAATTTATGGCACTTCCCCATAAATCTTTATTGCAATATTATAAATGATTGAGGGTGGCGAGCTGGCAGAATCGTTAGCACGCTGGGCGAAATGCTTAGCGATATTTTTTCTGCCCTTACGTTCTGAGTTCAAATTCCACCGAGGTCGATTTTGCATTTCATCCTTTCGTGGTCGATTAAATAAGTACCAATTACACACTGGGGTCGATGTTAATCGACTTAATCCCTTTGTCTATCCTTGTTTGTCTTCTCTATGTTTAGCTCCTTGAGAGAATTAAGAAATGAATAATATAAATTGTTGTCCCATTAAAAACAAATTCTTCGGAAGAACTGAAGAAAAAATTGAAAAATGATCCCGCAAGTGTTATCAGAGGCAATCAGTCTATGTAGAAAGACTGAAGCCTATTTCTAAGTAAGTGAAAACGTTGTGCCTGTATTTAAAACAAAGAAAAATGTACCGTTCGCGGCAACTGAACCTGTAAATGAAGAGCTGGACAGGCTAAAAAAGAATGGAGTCCTCAAGAAGGTGGATTAATCAAAGTGGGCGGCACCCAAGTTATGTATTGAAGAAGAAGAAGAAGAAGACTAGGCTGTGTGCCGATTTCTCTACAGGATTGAACGACTGCTTCAAAACATACCACCATCCACTCCCGACAGCAGAGGACAATTTTTCAAAGTTAAATGGTGGAAATTTTTTTTCCAGATTAGATCTGTCTGGAGCCTATTTACAGATAAAAGTAATTGAAGAATGCTCAGAGCATTTGACAATAAATACACACAGCGGATTGAATAGATATCCACGCATACCTTTTGGATTAAAAGTTGCACCAGTAACATTCCGGCAAATCATGGATACTATGTTGTCTGATTGTGAATTTGCAATCCCGGACTTGGACGATATTTTGATCAAGAGTAATTCTCGTGAACAGTATGTGGAACACATAAAACCTATGTTTAAGAAAATCAAAATTTTCGGGTTCACTTTGAGTGAAGAAAAAGGCGAATTCTTTCTACCACAAATTAAGTACTTAGGGCAAATAATTGCTAAAAGTGGTAGACGTTCTGACTCGTCGAGGGCAGACGCAATAAGGAATGTGCCTGCGCCGATAAATATTCCAACTTTACAATCGTTTCTTAGGTTAGCATACTATTATCAAAGCTACATTCCTAATATGCAAACGTTAAGAGCTCCATTGAATGACTTATTAAAAAAGGAGTAGAGGGGAATTGGTCCGTTATAAATGCCAGAACACTTTTGATGAAATAAATACAATTCTAATCTCAGATCTGTCGTGAGCACATTACGATCCCGAAATGGATATTGTAGCGTCTGATGCTTCCGAGCACGGATTAGGTGCAGTTCAACTTCATAGATACGAAAACAGAAGTAGAAAACCAGTGGTTCATATTTCGCGCTCGCTAATAGTGGCAGAGAAGAGATATAGTTAAATTGAAAAGGAGACTCTAGCAATTGTTTTTGCAGTTAAGAAATTTCACAGGTTTCTGCATGGCAGAAGCTTTTTATTGCAAACAGGCCATAGACCTTTGCTGTCAATTTATGGGTCTAAAATAAGGGTTACCGACTCATACTGCGAACCGTTTGCAACGTTGGGGATATGAAGCTGCGTGTGGTGGTGGTGGTAGGAAGACCCCCCCCCCAACCCCACATGTTAACACTGCGGAGAGAAGGGTCACATTAAAGCAAGCTGCCCCCTTCTCGATAAGCAAACATCAACGGAGGTGAGACAGGAAGAAACCAGTAGCATCGAGAAGCCGAAAGAAGATACAGAAGAGGTAGACACAGACGAAGTGCAAACACAAAATAGGAAGAAAAAAGAAAGCAAGAATTCCTCGCCCCCTAAGAACTTTAAAAAAAAAAGAAGAGAAAAGAACAGTGACACACAAAATCCACACCGCAATTAACACGCATGAACACACCAAACGGTCCAGAAGCCCCAAACAAACATACACCCACATGTACATACAGTCCAGTAACCCCAACAAAAACACTCAAAGGCACTTCACGTACACGAAAAATATTACGTGAGTACAGATTCATTAATTGATTACACACAAACATGCACACAAGAAGACACACAGTTCGTATATTGATAGTTGAAAGTTGGAGTTCAAAGTTTACAGTTCGAGTTAGCGTGTTGGATTGTTGGTTCTTAAATGATTGTTGTTACGTTACGTGTGATTACTGCTGTTTGTTTCACTTATATTTTTATAACACTGTTGCAATGTATTTGTTTATCCATAAAGATATAACAAAAGGGAACATAACTTTGTCAACTTCTTGGATGTTAACCGAGATCTAGAAACAGGTAAATATAAACCCTACCATAAACCTAATACTAATCTAAGCTACATTAACAAAAACAGTAGCCATTCAAGAGGAATTACAGAAAAATTAGTTGAAAGTATATCTGAAAGAATTTCTAACCTCTACGCAGATGAGATAATTTTTAAACAGAATGTACATTATTACAATATCGCACTAGGTAAAGCTGGATGTAAACAAAAAATAAAAATTCTATACACCAAGCGCAAAATCAGAGAATAAGAACAATACACAAAGCAAGATTCGCAATAATGATATTAACATAGAAATTACTAAATATAAAGATAAAAAGAATATGAATAGAATAGAATAGAAACCCGAGAAGGATAATATAAGAAAATACATCAGGAGATAGAAAACGAAAATAAACCAAACATGTATAACAAAATTGCAGACATTATGGAACGGATAAAAATCAAATATAATGAGATGAAAATGAAGTCGAAAATAAAACACTATAATAATTATGACTATAGAAATATAAATCAAAATAGGAGAATAAACAACAAAAGGGAAGGAATTGAAAAACTAACAATTCTGTAAAAGGTTATACCCCATGCATAAATGACATTAACCTCCATAAAAATCTAGTCAAAGATAATATAATATTGTTCATAATAACTTTCGCAAAGCAAATTAGAACTAATATAGTGAAATTATTCTACAAAGAGATCTCTAGGAATTTTTCTGGGGCAAGTATATACCATAAAATAATAAACTCACACAAATTGAGGGCCGGGTTTTGCATATCAAAAAACAAAGCACAAATTATTGCTGCACAAAATGCTAAAAGATTAAGTGATTTCTACAATAATAGGAGTAAAGGAAATAAAAATGAATTATTAAATGACCAAAGTGGCGGTAAAATCAGCGACGATATGAGTTACACGATAAACGAAGGAAGGGAAACAACTCTAACGGATCTAAACATATAAACATACAAACTATAAATAGAAGAAGCAATAAGCATAATATTATCAAAAAAAAAGATAATATAAATATAAATATTGATAATATAAATATAAATAATAATACTAGCAATAACAACAACAAACATAAAAGAGAAAACAATAATAGTATTAGGACAGGCAAAGAAATCAAGGACAAAGAAGATAGTAATGAAAGTAGTAACCAAACTAACGTAAATAATTTTAGATGGATGGTAAAGACTCCAAACATAGGAAATAAATATACTGAGGATAACTCTGAAGGCATAGAATAAAAGCACAACATTATTAGTAAGGAAATAGGGAGCACTACTGAAAGTAAAACTTGTGATTGTGCTAAAAGAAAACGATGACCATTAAATTCTTTTTGTAGGGAAAAAGGAGTTATATATGGGTGTAAAGTTGTGTCTGAGGAACAGGATTACTACTATATAGCTTCTATGGAAAATTATATAAAAAGAAGGATAGCTAATCATGAAAACACCTTTAAGGATAGACAAAGAAAGGTTTGCAATAGTCTGAGTTAACTAATTTGCTCAATTAAAGATAAAAATAACGACAATACACTTAAGTGGGAAATAATTAGCAGGGCAAAATCTTATATCATTGGGAACAACAGATATGAATTTTGCGTCGAAGAAATTTACTAGATTCTTACATCAAAACGCAAATTAATCAACAACAAGAGGGAAAGAGGATACTGCTGTGTTCATAAAGATAAATATACATTCAATAAATTTAAATAGATATGGTTCAAATAAATACCTATGAATCGTGCATCTATACTATAACTTAAATAGACAAATACATATGTATGAATCCAACCTATCAACTAATATATTTGAATAAATAATTATATTTAATAGTAACTGATATAAAACTTACAAAAATGTGTAAATAATAATGTTGATTTAAAATAAATGAATAAAAGTAGCAATTTGGTACATACCTAGATTTATCTTATCAATAATAAGGGCATAGAGGAATATTTTATGGACTTACTGAATAATATTAAAAGTAGGGACAGGCTTGTAAGCCTGAATAGTTAATCAATTTGGCCAAATAGGTGGAATAAAGACATAGAGGAATGTGTTATGGACATACTGAATTGGATGAAAAGTAGCGGCAACCTTGTAAACAGTTAACCGGCACTACCAAATGAGTGAAATAGTAACATGACCTAGTTATTTTGAACTATGCCTATCCCTTGTCCAGTAAAGCCAAAAAAACCAACTTCAGCTATTTTTAGAACAGAATCCAAGACACACATGCTACAATTCATTTGGATGTTAGGATGTGAAAATTATCAGTCAGTCTTGCCCTGAGGAGGCTTTTTGCTTTTATCAACTTCATAATGCACTTTAAAAGTTTAGATATGGAGGACAGCAATCTGCAGAAATGCAACTTTGGCAATATGAATGAACTTATTTGACTGGACTATAATAATAAATTGATCATTCTATGTATGGACCCTCCGTTTGTTTTCTTTGAATATATTTAAATATAAATATACATATATATATATATATATATATATATATATATGTATATATATATTAGATTTGGTTTATTCGTCACATATAAGTCTTTCAAAAACTTTAAATTCGTTGGAAAACTCATTTTAATGAATAGCGTTTTTTTGGTTATGCAAAGGCTGGTAGCCACTGCCCTACACATTTGCTTCCTCGTTCTCTTGTTTGACAGAACAGTACAATTTTCTTAAATCTCACTTTACAACCTTAGAAAGGAAATGACATGGACAAGGCATTTATACAAAAAGAAAAAGAAGGATAGTCATAACGATATTATCTTTAGATGCATATACACCCAGGACTAAGCAAGTACTCAAGAGCAACACGAATTCATATTCTGGAATACATTGAAAAAGAAACAATGAAATGCATTCTATAAGGTTTGAACTAAAAGACAGACATGAAATGAGTCGGAAATAGGTTACTAATTAAATATTTAATAATTAAATTGCAATGCACATTTCTCTAAACACACCATTCTCCTGTCACTGAATTCATAATTAATAATTTATGCTGAAAGTTAATTAAAATTTCATATTATCTTACAAATTACAATCAGACAAGTTATACGTTGGAATTATTGATATGTTCAAAACACAGAAAGCTGTGCAGCAAGCTTGTCACTATTTTCAGCTGCTCGCGTTTTGTGGTTTTTGCATATATGTCTGGATGCAACCGTGTATTTTTGTGTACAGACATCTCGTATATATGTGTATGCGTGTGTCTGTGTATGTATGTATGTGTGTGTGTATGTATTATGTATATAGATATGTGTATGTATGTGTGTGTGTTTATGTGTGTATACACTTGCATAGAAGTGAATGCATACATTCAATTGGATTAAAAGACTGTTATATTTCCAACAGTATAGTTGTTAACATGTGCTTTTTCTTTTATATATAATTAGCTTAATTAGAAAATAATATGTTTATATATATAATATATATATATATATGTATATATATATATATATATATTTATGTATATATTTATGTGTATATATATATACTTATATATATGTATGTATTTATATATGTGTGTGCATGTATGTGTGTGTATGTATGTATATATATATATATATATATATATATAT
>NC_069001.1:22496128-22504651 GCF_001194135.2 Octopus bimaculoides | reverse complement strand
GTATATATATATATATATATATATATATATATATATATGCACACAGACACGTCATATTATTTTCTACATGCATACATACGTACATACATAATTGTTAGTGTGTGTGCGTGTGTGTGAGTGTGCGTGTGCGTACGCGCACGCGCGTGTTTGGAAATTTTCCCATTGCTACAAACACAAAATAATAAAAACAGATTTAGAAAAATGATTTCAATAACTTGAAAAAGAAAATCAAACTTAATCTTATAATTTCTTTTGAATAAGTATAATAGCCATTTATGTAAGAAAGACTGTACTGTTAAAATAATTAATCGCTGTTATATAACTAAGACTTTACTTTATAGCCTCTGCTCCCCTCCTCCAACTCCTCTCCCCACAGTGTGAAAGCAACTCAGAATGAGTTTCAGAAGTGTTTGAATGGTTTTAAGAATATCTCTGGTCACGTGGCTATTCATGAGACGGGTGCTCCCGCACTTCCGGCAATAAATAGATACTGATTACCACAAATGGTTAATAATAGAAATGTTAATTTGTGTCTCTCTCTTTTGTTGTCTACAATAAATATTTCTGAATCATAATTATAAGAAGAATTTCTTTATTAGCCACAAGGGAACACAATTGAGAATGCTTTTTATACTAAAAGGCTTGAAAAAAATACTGTAGCGGCTATACATATGTCCTAAATATTTTGACAAAGAACTACAAACCCACTTTTACTTGGCTTCAGATGACATGAGTTTATTACCATCTATATCATGCCAAGATGGACCTCTAGCAACCGACCAACCAACCAATCTCATCAAACTATTTTCGTGTAAGAGTGCATACAGTCCACAAGGATACCTACTTTGGGCTCACCGCAAGTAATACTGCTTTTGCGCTTAGTAAATAAGCAGGTGGACAAAGTAAATTTGCTTTATTGAGTCATGCCCACTCTAAGTTCCAGTTTCCTGGTTTCCATGGCCTATAAATTCCCCACCAGGACATGAAATGAAGTGTTTTGCTCAAAAACACAACACATCATCCCATCCAAGAAACGAAACCACAATCCTATGCTCATGAGAAACAGATCAGAAACAGATCTTTTTACTATGAGAATGGCTCCGATGCTGTACGAAACTGTCTTTTCTAGTATTAAGTCTCAAGCAACTTCACTCTCAGGAGACTGTTAGACTTCAACGGCGTTATGAATTTTGGAATTGGTAGGAAATTTGGTTTGGGAAAATACAAAAAAGCAACCTTAAAAGAAAAGGACTTGATAATGAAACACTCATTTTGTATAAAATAAAGAAATATAAGAGAGTTAGAGTAGCCACTGACTTAAATATATTTAGGAATTAATGGACCAAACAGAAACCCAATACTCAAAAGCGAAAGGAGGGGCTACAAGCAAATACTATTGTTGCATCAAATCAGTCATTCCAAAAGTTGTCAGTAACGCCTCCCATCCCCCAATGAGGGCAGTGGGAACATATGGAGTGTATTGAAGAAAAATGGAGCGATAATAATGTGGCCAAAAGGAGGTGATGTATGACAATGCCCACCTCTATTTTTGGATGGCACACCCAGGTTTGGAAAATAGCATTTAAAAATTGATCTGAAAAGTGTTGCTTAAAATAAGAAAAGAGAACAAAATTATATTTTATAAAATCCAATTGTTTATTCATAAAACTGATAATAAGTTTCCGAACAGAATTCTCTTTAAAGACGAAACATGTAACACTGAACAAAAGCAATGGTCAGCAACATTGATAATGGTTTCAAATTTTGGATCAAGGCCATCACATTCAGGGAAGGGTAGAAGTCGATTACATCGATCCCAGCGTTCAACTGGTACTTATTTAAGCGACCCCCCCAAAAGGGTGAAAGGCAAAGTCGACCTGGCGTGCTAACGATTCTGCCAGCTCACCACCAATGGCAAGAAGAATAAAAGCAACAACAAAATGAAAAGAATACACACACACACACACACACACACACTCACAAACACACATGTATATATATACACACACTCACATATACACACACATATATATACACATACGCACACGTTTGTGTGAATGTGCGTTAGTATATTTATGTATTTTTAAGGATGTGATTGTTCTCATTTTTTCACACCATGCCAGACAGCAGTCCACAGTGAGTATTCCCTAAGGGTTTGCTTTGGGTACCACATACCACTGACATCATTCTTTGATACCAATGCCAAATACATGTGTATCTGTCTGTTTATGTTTATATATAACACACACACACACACACACACACACACACACCCACACACACGCACACACACACACACACTCATACCCACACATACTCATACCCACACACACACACACACATACCCACACACACATATACACACGCACATACAGACTCACACACACACACATATATCTGCTATATATATATATATATATATCTTTCAGTTTCGTCTCACAAATCCACTCACAAGTCTTTGGTCAGCCTGAGGCCATAATAGAAGATACCTACCCAAGTTGCCATGTAGTGGAACTGAACTTGGAGCCAAGTGGTTGGGAAGCAAGCTTCTTACTACACAGTCACATTCATAAACATGTGTGTGCGTGCGTGTGTGTATATAAGAGAGAGAGAGTGAGGGAGATTGATTAGTTTCACTAAATAAATCATTTCCGCTTTTAACAACTACAATTTTTTACTTTGATGTATTTCATACGTCTGTTCTCTTGAGTATGTAGTTTTTGGATACTGTAAGAAATTCTCCTTATTTTCCATAATTTGGTATAGTGATTTCTGTTCACTGTAAAGAACAGTACAACTATTTTAATGCATTTCTGATGAATGTGATTGGGACTTAAATTGGTTTCCAGTAGTTTAATAAAGCTTGTAAAGTTTCAGCATCAGACAAACTTCAGAATTTTATTCCATACATTTGTTTAAAATAATGGGTCTGACGCAATAGACTCATACAGTGATTAAAATAAGTTATTATAGATATAAGTAACTATAATTTTTTTTCATTTTTCAGAATTGGTGGCGTGTCGTAGATGTACACATTATCCTAGTGGAATTCCAACTGGAGCTTACCATTTAACCAGCCAGATTTTTTTTTTGTGTGTGTTTTGGTGTTTCCCACAATTTTTTCAAATCTATGTTTTAGAAACTCTATCATTATTAATTTTTTTATTTTTCATTTATGTCCGTTGAACATTCAGAATAACTGTCTTATTGGAATTTCAGGAAGGTTTCCTTGAGATTTTCCACATTTAAAAACATTAGTGGGTGGACTTTCTTTAAATCGTTTTAATTCATGCATCTTTAAACATCTACCCGTCCCTCCCCTCATCATTCCTTCAGAACACTAACCGCTATCTTTTTTTTTTTTTTTTTACTTTTTCTCAGAATTTTATCGTAAATATTAATATGAAGAGGTGGAAGTACAAAATTTCTTTTCTTTAGAAATGCATATTAAAAGTGTTTGAAAGTAGGAATACTTTGACATTGAAGATATAATGTGTAACATACTTTTAACAACCAAATTTAGCTTACAGGGAAGAGAGTCCCTTTTACGAAGCAATAATAGTATGTTTCTACCACGTTTGCTTCATCAAATATTAACGTTTAGTTCAAGAGCGACTATTTGTAAGACAACTAAAAACAGATACAACATAGGAGACAGTATTTCTTGTTGGTGCAATAGATGACACTTTATTGAAAAAGTTATACCTTGTGTGTTTACAGTACACTGTGTAATCCACAGGCAACATCTTGTTGCTAATAACCTAAATGGGAAACCTAACAAATTGTTGAAATCTGTCATCACAGCAGTAAATAAAATCAAGGCACAAGCTCACTATTCCCAACATTTTCAACAGCTCTGTACTTAGAATCATATAGATTTTGAACATTTGTTGTTGTACACAAAAGTTCAGTGGCCATTAAAAGGAATCTACAAGAAAGTTTCTATTCTTTATTTAAAACAGTTGCTGAATTCTTGCAAAACTCTTATTCTATTGCTTGTGATGAACAAAGAAACATCAATCATAACATTGCTTATATACTCTTTACTCTTACTCTTTTACTTGTTTCAGTCACTTGACTGCAGCCATGCAGGAGCACTGCCTGTAGTCGAAAAGATCGACCCCAGGACTTATTCTTTGTAAGCCTAGTACTTATTTTATCGGTCTCTTTTTTGCCGAACCGCTAAGTTACGGGGACGTAAACACACCAGCATCGGTTGTCAAGCGATGGTGGGGGGACAAACACAGACATACAAACACACATACATATATATATATATACATATATACGACGAGCTTGTTTCAGTTTCCGTCTACCAAATTCACTCACAAGGCTTTGGTTGGCCCGAGACTATAGTAGAAGACACTTGCCCAAGGAGCCACGCAGTGGGACTGAACCCGGAACCATGTGGTTGGTAAGCAAGCTACTTACCCCACAGCCACTCCTGCGCCTATGGGAAATATATTCATAAATTTTAATGAAGTTAATTTGCAACTGCAAGGAGATTAGGCTGAACCATATCAAAGTAAAATCAGCCTTCTCCACATCTCTGTCCAAGTTGAAGTTATTCAAATGTACCATAAGCTGATGTCAGTTCTTCTAGTTTCTGAGCTTCCCTGAATTAGTGAAGGAAAAGCACATCCCGGAAGATGACATTCAAGTGTGTTGTTCACACCTAGATGGGCTGAAAAAAGACATGCCTGACAGATTTCAGGATATTTTTGCTTAAAATATCAGTCTAGGTGTTTCCTAGATATCACTAATGAGGAAACAAGAATAGTAAAGGAAGAACTGGTTTCACTTTAAAATGATATAGAGCCGAGACCAAAGTTCAAAAAATCATGTCTACGTATTTGATTGCTAAAGGACATTTCTGGCTGCTAGTCTGCACCATGGGACAAAGTAAGATGAACTTCATTGCCTCTCCAACATCAAATTTATAGAGCGGGACTTCAGTGCAGTTGTCTAACTTCTTTCTAAGCAAAGAAGCAGACTGAAAATTACTGAATGCAAGGATCTAAGACTACTTCTTAGTACCTTCCCCACTGATGTTGGGAAGCTGATATTCCTGCACAATGTACCTCCACTGCATTAAAAATATGATAACAACGTCATTACAGGTGAGATGTAAATTTACTCTTTACTCTTACTTTAAAAAGAGCAAAATAATCGGTTAACTAAATTTTGTTTGTAAAATACAGTTGCTTTGGATTTGCAGTAGAATAAGGGTTATATTTGTGGCGGTGTGTGTGGAAGTTGGGGTGGGGCGCTAGGAAAATGGTCTGGGTTCCAAGTGGGTGGCAGTCTGAAAAAAGTTTGAGAATAACAGCATTAGATTGATGCTTAAAATCGCTAAATGTCAAATATGATAATGGTGTAACAATGGATCAGTAATTCCACTAACAACTTATAATTATAATATTCTTAACTATAAGTTAAGTCAATTAGAATGACTAGATAAGTCAACAAGGAAAATGATGCTGTGCTTATACTGAAAAGCTGTTACTGAAAGATAATATTAAATACAAATGTAGCAAAGGATTTTCTGTAACTAGAAAACTTTATGCAATAACTACGTTAGAAGTACAAAAATAGTAGAAAATAAAGCAAAGTTACTACAATGTATACTAGTTACAAAACAGGAAAACCAACGGATGTGTATAAATGGAGATTCATGTAACAAACAATTGTAGACAGAATAGAGAAACAATAGTAGAAATGATAAAGTAAATTACAAATGGAACTATAAAATATTATGGTAAAAATGTGAGAAAGCTTATGCATGGCCAATAATAGATAACAACAAAATGAAAACTGATAAAGAATATACACAGGGCTTTTATTGCAGTAAAAGAACAAATCTTTCTTAGCAGAAACTACCAAAAACTTATCAGGCAACAGAATATAAACTAACTGCAGAACATGTGGAGGTGGTGAAGAAACAATCAATCACTTTCTTTCTGACTGCCTAGTCTTAATCAAAAGGAAATATATACACAGGAATGAGTGAGTTAGAGCTTTTACTGGAATAGTTTCCAATATTATAGAATAACAACAGAAAAGAGGGGTGGTACATACAATGAAACAACAAAAGCTTTCAGAGAATGACACTGACCATACCGTCTGAAACGTCAATTCAGACAGGCAGACATAGATTAAGGTAAATCACCCAGATATTATATTCAAAGACCATCAGGAAAAAATTATATCTGCTAATCAATGTATTACTTTCAACAGACAAAAATATATCTTTAAACGAACTGAACCAAATATCCATCATAAACATCTAGAAAAAGATGAGCAAAATGTGTGGATTGAAAACAGAAATAATCCTCGTAATAGTAGGTGCATTAGGAATGATGAAAGAGATGTTGAAAATGAAATGTGAAAACAAACAAAAAAAAAAAATATTGTTGTGAAAAGAATGAATACAAAAAAAAGGAAATAATAGAAATAATAATAATAATAATAATAATAATAATAATAATAATAATAATAATAATAATAATCTTTTCTACACTAGGCACAAGGCCCGAAATTTTGGGGGAGGGGGCCAGTCGATTAGATCGACCCAGTACGCAACTGGTGCTTAATTTATCAACCCTTAAAGGATGAAAGGCTAAGTCAACCTCGGTGGAATTTGTACTCAGAGCATAGCAATGGACCAAGTACCACTAAGCATTTCGCCGCCTTAATAATAATAATAATAATGATAATAATAACAATAATTATAATTATAATAATAATAATAATTATAATAATAATGTACCAGACACTGGCTCTCGTGGCTTCTCATGGCTTCTCATGTTAACTGATCGGAAGTGTTATGTACATTGTTTTGTTTTGGTATAAAAGATGGGTTACAGCAAATATTTTGCTCAGTACCATAGATTTGCTTGTCAGTTGTTTCTCCAGAGCCAGTTAAACATGTTCCTTCGTGACTGACGATATGTACATCTCTGATCACGAGTAGAAGTAGTGGAGGAACATCATAGGCATGTGCCGAGAAGAATTCTATAGAATTTATATAATTCACCTCTGGAAACGTGGGAGCTTCGTTCAACATACTTCAACATACTTATTCAGGGACTTTTCGAGTGGGATAGGCTACTCGATCTGAATAAAATTCGAACTGGGTCCAACCGCTAGGTAATGTGCTGTTAATTTTGATATGAGATCACCATGTCATGCACATGTGGTTGTGATGCATGTGCCTGGTGTACCCTTATCAGACGGGTAATCATGATGGGTATACTGGGCTTCGTACATTTTACCCCAGTGTCACTTTGATGGAATGCACTGCTCTTCCACTCAATAATAATAATAATAATAATGATAATAATAATAATAATAATAATAATAATAATAATAATAATAATAATAATAATAATAATAATGCATGCCCAGACGCAGTACCATGCACTGGCTCTCATGGCTTTTCATCTTAATTGATTAGAAGTGTTTTCTTGTGTTTTGTGTTAGTATAAAAGATGGGCAATAGCAAATAATCTGCTCAGTACCATGAATTTGCTTGTCAGTTGCTTGACCTTCACCAGTTGAGCATGCCCCCTGATGGGTGACAGTATGTGCATCTTTGAGCAGGACCAGAAGCAGTGGAAGAGCATCCTAGCCATGTGTTAAGAGGAATTCTTTGGAAACATGGGTGTTTCATTCAACATCCCTTATTCAGGGACCTTTTGAGCAGAATGGGCTACGCGACCTGAATAAAATTCTAACTAGGCTTCACCTGCGAGGTCATGTACTGTTTATCTTGATATGAGATCACCATGCCGCGCACATATGGTTGTGATGCATGTGCCTGGTGTATCCTTATCAGATGGGTAGTCATGATGGGTATACTGGGTTTCCTATATTTTACCCCTCACACTATAGTTAGACAACCTCGCGTGCGCCTAGCACCCACACGCATAATACTAGATCTAGGAATACTTATATAAAATCCTGTATCTCTCCTAGCATATACAAGGAATCATACTTCCCCAAATTTTCCTAATAAAAGTGGTAGGAGATCAATTCTGTGGTACACACCTCCATCCCTGCCTAGATGTCATACTTCTGTCACTTCTAAGGAATCTCATATTCATGCATGACAGCGCTCCCACCCACTCTGCTAGGACAATCCAAACATTCCTAGGATTTTACGGCATACAAGGGGGAAGGTTGATGGTGTGACCGCTAGCATCTCCAGATCTCAATCCTATCGAAAATTTTTGGTCCATCATTAAACAAGGTGTTTATGCCGATGGACACCAATTTACATCAAAAGATGTCTAGATGGGCGATTTTCATTGAAAAGATTTTAGCGTGGTTCACTCAAAACGTGAAGAATCTGAAATAAAAAAGAAAGGACGTTACACAGAATGATTTAAACATAACAATGGTGTTGCTTGCTATAGTGTGCAAAGCAGCTGGGAAAGTTTTATCAAAATCGATTCACAGAAAACCGAGAAATCTTAATTTTCACTCCTAAGCTATTAGCGTGGTTCTGGGTGTGTGTATATA
>NC_069001.1:22494176-22495137 GCF_001194135.2 Octopus bimaculoides | reverse complement strand
ATATATATATATATATATATATATATATATAAACACACACACATATATATATATCGTTGCTATTATGTTAAACTGTCGTATGTCGAAATTTGACCACATGTGTCGTTTTTTCAATATTCATTTTTACTTGCAATAGACGGTTCTTTTAGTCAAACTATCGTATCTCCAGATGCTTCAGATGTCAAGATATCAAAAATTATCAAGGTGCAGTACAACGGTTTTGCTATGGAATGGTGCAACTATTTTCCCATTTTTCTGAAAAAGCAACGTTTTTGGACTTATGACATATTTGCATCATACCAACGACATGTATATATATAAGAAATAATTAACATTCACTTGAATTAGGTACTTAAGTTGAGGCACCACGTCAGTCCGGTTATTATCCGCGCAGCTCAAAGTAAGTTGAATAAAATGTCATAGCGAATTTACAGCCATAGTAAATTAGGTGTTTGGGGGAGTTTCTGACAGTAATTAATTTATCATCAACAGCTAAACCTTAACAGTCAATTCTCAGTGGTTTTAATTCTTAGTGGCTGTAGTATCCTAGCTACTTTAGATCTTTTGATGGTGATAAGGAGATAGATAAATGTAGCTATATTACCATCTCATGGCCCCCACCCCATTGTTATTCTCTTCTGCGACTCCAAATTATAGTTCGGTCATTTTCTCTTTAAGTTATTTCTGCTACAATAGTAGCAAAAAGTATGTAATTCTTCTATTCCCTTGTTCTGATGAAAAATTTGCTAAAAAAATTATAATGGAGTCTCCTGTATGTTGAAAACCTATATGGCCTTATGCATCCAAAGATGGTGGTGTATTTCAAATCGATGTAATGCTTGCATTGTTTGATTAAATGGAGCTGCCTGAAATGGCCATAATGCACTAATATCTTGACATCCTTGTTACTTATTTCCTTCAGATATATATATATATATATATATATATATATATATATATA
>NC_069001.1:22479371-22493809 GCF_001194135.2 Octopus bimaculoides | reverse complement strand
TATATGGGTGTGTCTTTCTGCCCCAGCTACTGCTTGATAACTGGTGTTGTAGTATTTATCTCCTTGTAAGCAGTTTGGCAAAAGGGATGATAGAATAAGTGCCAGGCTTAAAAACAGTAAGTACTGGCGTTGAGTTATTCTACTAAAAATTATTCAACGTGTTGATAAATATATATATATCTTTATTTTTTATTATTTACTTGTTTCAGTCATTAGACTGCAGGAAGCAAAAGGAGAGAAAGAAAAGAGAGGGAATAGAAGAAAGAAAGAAAAAAAGAAAGAAAGGGAGAAAGACAGAAAAAAGAAAAAGACAGAAAAAAGAAAAAGACAGAAAAAAGGAAGAAAAAAAGAAAGAAGGAAAGATAAAGAAAGAATGAAAGAAGGAAAAACTGAATTAGACAACCATTCTTGTCTTTCGTCTTTCTGCTTTTTGCTTTCTATCTAATTCCCTCTCCAAATTATAAATGCCATTTATCCAAATTAGTCCCCTGCAACTTAATGCAATAAACTGTTCCCCTGATGATCCGTTGTTGTTAAACATCATATAAGACTTAGAACATCCAATGTAAACGTTCCAAACAACCACAATGGCAAAACATATACGAAAACAAATGATATAAACTTGTGTCATAATCTCTCTCTCTCTCTCTCTCTCTCTCTCTCTCTCTCTCTCTTTCTTTCTTTCTTTCTCTCTCTTTCCTTCTCTCTTTCTTTCTTTCTCTCTTTTTTCCTCTCTCTCATACACACACATACACACATACACACATACACACACACAACTGGTAGGCTAACGCTTATGGTGGAGCATTCCAGTTCATCTGTTCAACACAACAGCCTGCACGTGATATTAACGTAGTTCTCGAGGAGACTCAGCATGACACAGAGTGTGACAAGGTTGGCCCCTGTGAATTACGGGTACAACTCCCATTTGCCAGCTGGTCGAACTGGGGCGATATGAAATAAAGGTGTCTTGCTCAAAGACAATGCACCAACGGTTTGTGAAATCACAACCTTACGGTCATGAAACAAACACTGACCACTAAGCCACGGACCGTCACTAACACACACACACACACACATGTATATGGCTCAGTGGTTAGGGTATCGGGCTTACAGATGTGAGGTTGTGAGCTCAATTCTTGGTCCAGGCTGTGAATTGTGTTCTTCAGCAAGATATTTTATTTCACATTGCTCCAGTTTACTCAGCTGTAGAGATGAGTTATAATGTCACTGGTGCCTAGCTGTATCAACTTTTCTTTCGGACAACATCTGTGGCATGGAGAGGGGAGGGTGGTATGCATGTGTGACTGCTGGTCTACCACAAGCAACCTTGTGCCTCAGAAGAGAAATTTCTAAGTGCAATCCTATAGTCATTTGTGACCAAAGAGGATATACATATATATATATATATATATATGTGTGTGTGTGTGTGTGTGTGTGTGTGTGCGTGCGCGCGTATAGGAAGAAGCACGGGTTTGTGGTAAGAAGCTTGCATCCCAACCACTTGGTTCCAGGTTCAGTCCCCCTGCATAGCACCTTCGGCAAAGCCTTGTGAGTGGATTTGGTAGACAGAAACTGAAAGAAGCTCATCGTATATATATATATATATATATATATATATATATGTGTGTGTGTGTGTATGTGTGTGTGTGTGTGTGTGTATGTATGTATGTATGTATGCATGTATGTATATATGTGTGAGTGTCTTTGTGTCTCTGTTTGTCTCCTCGCCACCAGCCGTGTCACCTGACAGCCAACGTTTGCCTGTTAACAACCCTGTGACATAGCGGTTTGGCAAACGAGACCAAAAATATAAGTCAAATGAAATAAGTAAGTCAAATGACTGAAACAGGGTAAAGTATAAAAGAAAAGAATAAAGGAACATGTATATAGGCACAGACACGGTTTAACAACCACATGGTTCCGGGTTCAGTCCCACTGGGTGGCACCTTGGCCAAGTTTCTTCTACTATAGCCTTAGATCGACCAAAGCTTTGTCAGTGGATTTGGTAGGCAGAAACTGAAAGAAGCCCATCGTATGTGTGTGTGTGTGTGTGTGTGTGTGTGTGTGTGTTTCTCCCCCACCATCACTTGACAACCGATGTTGATGTGTTTAATCCCCGTAACTTAGAAGTTCGGCTTAAGACACTGATAGAATAAGTACTAGGCTTACAAGGAATAAGTCCTGGTGTCGCTTTGTTCGACTAAAGGCAGTGCTCCAGCATGGCCGCACTGAAATCACTGAAACAGATAAAAGAATGAAAGAAAAGAATAAAAGAATATATATACACATACAAACATACATACATATATATATATATATATATATATATATATATATGTGTGTGTGTGTGTGTGTGTATAGGAGTGGCCGTGTGGTAAGTAGCTTGCTTACCAACCACATGGTCCCAGGTTCAGTCCCACTGCGTGGCATCTTGGGCAAGTGTCTTCTACTATAGGCTCGGGCTGACCAAAGCCTTGTGAGTGGATTTGGTAGACGGAAACTGAAAGAAGCCCGTCGTATATATGTATATATATATGTATGTGTGTATGTGTTTGTATGTCTGTGTTTGTCCCCCCAACATCGCTTGACAACCGATGCTGGTGTGTTTATGTCCCCGTAACTTAGCGGTTCGGCAAAAGAGACTGATAGAATAAGTACTAAGCTTCTAAAGAATAAGTCCTGGGGTCGATTTGCTCGACTAAAGGCGGTGCTCCAGCATGGCCACAGTCAAATGACTGAAACAAGTAAAAGAGTAAAAGATATATATATATATATATATATATAAACAGTAGCAGTATGACATCGTGAAGTATGTTTGCTACTTAAATGTGGGTGTTCCATATGAGACGATGCTATTGTAGTTTATAGCCCCAGGAAGAAATCTCCTCCAGCTGGCTAATGACACGTTGTCTGTGCCCGATAAGTATCTGTGAAGGGAAATCATCGTTCTCATCTCTAGCCTTACGTGATACACACGGACCCAGGAACAATGATTTACCCGCATAAATATTGATTGGGCACATTGTGTCATTAGCCAGCTAGAGGAGATGTCTTCCTGGGTCTATAAACTACAGTAGCACTGTCTTATAGCTTTAAGATTCTAATGATGTAATTGGTTATTTTGAGAATGACATTGTAGTGCAGGTGTAAGAGGACAGATCTGGCCAGTTTGAATGCAAAACTGGTAGAATACTTTGACTGTATATGGCCTATGGCCAGTCTAAATGCTAAAGGGTTAATAGATATAATACATATTGACCAAAGTAGTTCTTTTTGCTTTCATCTGCACTTCATAAAGTACTGAATTTGTGAGTGTGTGTGTGTGTGTGTGTGTGTGTATGTGTGTGTGTGTGCATGTGTGTGTGAGCATGTGCTGAGGTTAGAAAGTTCTTAAAAGTAAACCAAAAGTAATAATTCCATGGAATTCTTTTTTTTCTCTGTCAATATTTAACTTCTTTAAAATATTTTTGGAAAAAGTCCTGAAAACTCATTTACTTGTAATTTATCAGAGTAAAGTGGTTTTACTGTTTTATTTTATTTATTTATTTATTTTTCCTAATTTTGGATGTTGAAAATGTTATAAAATTTGAAACTTTTCAAAATATTCATGTGAAAAATAAAATTACAAAAAGACGAAAAATTTTATTTCAGATAGAACTTTGGAAGGGAAAAAAAATTCTTCTCCTTCTTATATCTAATGTAAGGAGCTCCATTTATACACATTTATTGCCCTGAAAGTATCATTCAGCCAATATTGTTGGCTGTTCAGTAGATACAAATATCAAAGTGATGGAGAATTCTCATCATTAAACATGACATTACTATAATGATTTCATTAGACATGAAAGTTTAACTCAAAAGAATTAATCAGGCTCACAAAAATCTAAGTGATATGACCTTTCACCTTGTTCATCTTCATAGTGTCATATATTAGTGCAGCAATCAATGAAACCTTTTTTTAAAAATCATAATGGCTTGCTGCATTAAAATAAATAAATAAATAAATAATTTTTTAGATGATGATGGCTCGGCAGATCTTTTATCATTTATCTTTCACTTCTTTCAGTCATTGGACAGAGACCATGCTGGAGCATCGTCTTGAAAGGTTTAGTTAGATAAATCAAATCAAAGACCTACTTTTGTTTTGAAGTCTGGTATTCATATATTTATTTTATCAGTTCCTTTTGACAAGCCACAAAGTTACAGAGGCATAAACAAACCAACACTGGCTGCTGTCAAACAGTGGCAGCCAGGAGGGATAAACACTCACACACACACACACACACGCACACACACACATGTATGTGACAAGCTGCCACACAGTTTCTGTCTGAATGAAATGCAATCACAAGCCTTTGGTCGGCCAGGACTAGAGAAGAAGTCACTTGCTCAAGGTACTGTGCAATGGGACTGAATCCATAAATCTGCGGTTGCAATGTGAGTTTCGTAACCACACAATCATGTCTGTGCCTACAGAAAGCATAAATAACAAAGAAATTGAAACAACAAACTATGAATCAATATCTTTTGGTAACTGTCATTTAACCCAAAGTCAGCCTTAACTGAGAAAATCTATGGTCATAGGGATACTAGCTGAGGTCATCACATCATATCATGTATATCGCATCTAAGACTGTCTGACACATTATCAAATGATCCATATTTTTTAAGATGGTAGCTTGCTATTTGAATGAGATTAGACTGATATTTCTAGCATGCTAAATGAGACACATATGGGCTCCTTCACTATCCTGTAGAGGCTGTTGCTGTGAAAGAGTTAGTTGTGGTATATGCACACTCTGGTTGAGTGGAGCTATAGAAAAGTTCTTGGAATAAAGAGAATTAGTTATAAATGAAGTAGAAATGGACAAGTTTGACCTATAATCTTACTTATGTATCATCTCTCAAACAAGTCATGAACATTGTTGATGGAGATTTAGATAACAGAATATGCCAATAAAATAAAGGAGGGGACAGGGAAATTAGATATCAAGCAACAGTTTCAGAAATTATGTTTTCCAACCAAATAGGGATTGGAGGAAGTGGATGTGGTAGATATTTTTAAACATTAAAGAATGACCTTTTGGTCTTACAGTTAGCAAACTATTATTCTTCTTTACACATTGTTTCTCTCTGTCAGAAATTTCTGTAGAATACAGTTTGTAGATGATGTTTGCAAGAAAGACGTATGCAGTAAATATGAGAAATTCATAAATGTCAGAGATGTGCGTAGCATAAACATTGTATTTAAATGATGATACAGACTGAATTCAAATGAAAATTAGTGGCGTAAAGACATTAAAAACTATGGAAAGTTCATTATCACAACTAGCAGATGCTAATCAACATAGAAGACATACAGAGTGTGTGGATTAAATTTGACAACTTTTATGTCTCCTTTTTTCAGAAACGGTTTGAAGTATTGATGAACAGTCAGTGGCGTTGGAGAGCATAAAGATTCAAGTTGTAGCTGTGAGAAAGCTGACACAGAGCGCTGGAAACTATCTGAATTTTGATTGTAAGTTTTGGCACAAGGCCAGCTTGTTTATGGGAGTGGATAAGTCGACTACATCGATTCCAGTGCTCAACTGGTTCTTATCTTATTGACCCTGAAAGGATGAAAGGCAATGTCAATCTTAGCAGAATGTGAACTCAGAACATGAAGACAGTTGAAATGCTGCCAAGTATTTTGCCTGTTGTACTGATAATTCTGCCAGCTTGCTGCCTTAAGCTATCTGAACATTGGAAATAAAGTTACCTGTATCATGATGATTTGTGCTGGGCATCAAAATGCTAACAGCATGACTGCTACTCAATGCTCTGTGAACACTGTAAAAGCTGTAAGGCAGCTGTGGCCAGATGGCACTGATGCGGCAGGCATTCTGACTTTGTCTACATACTAGAATTCATCTAACAAATACAGAACAGGGCCTAAGGCTCAATTCAAATGCTTGGAGATTGGTTAAACCCTGGTTAGAGAGGGTTCCAGCTAGGTCATATATGTGTGGCAGCAGGATTTGGTTGCTTGCCATACCTCCAGAATGAGTCAGAAAGTGGTTTTCAGAGAATTTCTTCAGCTTCACCAGCCCTTACTCCCAATTCCCTCAATTGTAATTCTGTAGAGAGTGTAGGCATGTGGCTTACTGGTTTGAATGTTGTACTCATGAGCGTAGGGTTGTGATTTTGATTCTTAGACCAGACGAGGCATTATGTTCTTCAGCAAGATACTTCATTTCATATTGCTCCAGTCCACACAGGTGGTAAAGATTAGTAATCCTGCAACGGACTAGCATCCTATTCAGGTGGGGAATATAAACGCCACGGAACTGGGAAACCAGCCGTTATGAGTTGGTATAATTTGAGAAGGTAACTTTAAGAATTCTATGGATTACTGTATGAGAAGCACAGCTGAGAAAAACAAACATCAAGGAGGTATTCAAAGATCTTCACACAAACACAGTGAAGAATGCATGTACCATGTTCCAGAGCTGTCTTCAGGCCATGGTGGAAGCTGAGGGCAGCTACTTTGAATAAACTATTATCCTCTCAGCCATCATTTATTTTTTAAAATACTTTTTTTTTAATTTTTGGATGGGATAATGTGCTTTATTCTCCTTTTATGCAAACTGTCCAATTTAACCTCAATACCTTGTATAGAAGAGTACAACTAGATCACAAAACATGGCACAAATATGTGATTGGCAGCTTTGTTCTTTTGGCTGCAACAGTGAAGAAATATATATTCCCATGAATAAACTCACAACTTGACACAAACGTAGAAACAACATCTGTGTTCTTTGTCTGCATAAGTGGAAAAACATCTCTTCTATAAACCTGTAATATAGTACTGATAATTTATTGAATGTTTTCTTTTCTGGCTGCGTAATTAATAAAACATTGTTTCCTCTGGAGAGGAATATTGTTAAGTGTCATTCTTGCGATTCAAGAGATCTGAGTTCAGATATACTGTAATTATTGAATGTGCTGAAACACACTCATTGTTTAGTTAAACTTAGTGCACCAATGAGAAGCAAGCATATTTGCAAAAGATTTAAGAAATGATGTTTTTTTTAATTGAGCCTTGGTGGACCACAAGCTGATAGCTTTTCAATCTGTCCAGTAACTTCACCATTATAAGTTCAGGCACAACTCTGTGATAATTTTACCTCTCAACAACATGGTTCTAGGTTCAGTCTCACTATGTAGAAACTTGGGCAAGTGACGTCTTTTCTAACCTTAGCCAATCAAAGGATTATGTGTGGATTTGGTAGAGAGAAACGGAAAGAAGCTTGTCTCACGTGTGTGTGTGTGTGTGTGCATGTGCATGTGTGTGCATTCGTCCACCACCACCACCATCACCACACTAATTTCTTTACATCCCTGTAACTTAGTGGTTTGGCAAAATAAACCAGTAGCATAAGCACCAGGCTAAAAAAAATGTTTTTTGGAGTTGGTTCATTCAGCTAAAACTCTTCAAGATGGTTCCCCAGCATGGCCATGACCAAATGGCTGAAACAAGTAAAAGTTAAAAGATATGGGATAAAATATAACTTGACCATATGTCAGGTTGACCAGGAATCTCACTCCCTATCATTTTGCTAAACCACATGACAAATAGACTGAGCAGTTCTCAGTTTGCCTCGTATAGTCACCATCTGTGACCCAGTCAGCTCATCAATAAATTTAGTCAATAGATTAACCTCTAATCAATTTGATTAGTAACCACTCTCAATTAGTAGCCAATTATCAATTTCACTAATATACCAACCATCTATCAATTTTCACAGTAGACTGACCAGTAACGTTAGCATTTCTCATTTGAGACAGTGACCTCACGATCTAACAGTCTAACCAATAGATTAATGGTATATTGATTTTATCAATAACTTCAACATAAGCTTATTTGACTAGGAGCCTAGTTATCTATCACTTAGGTCAATGACCAGTAATTTTGCCATCTTTAAATTTGGCTTGTAGTCTAAACATATATCACCGAGGCCAGTAATGTTACTATCTATCCATTTGTCTGTCAAACTGATCACCTATCAATATTACAAATGGACATTGAAGGCAGAGATCAAGCAGAATAATTAGCAATACAGGCAAAATGCTTAGTAGCATTTCATCCATCTTTATGAAATTCAAATTCCACCGGAGTCGACTTTGCCTTTTATCCTTTTGGGGTCGATGAAATAAATGCCATTTGAGCAATGGCGTCAGTGTAATCAACTTAGCCTCTTCCTCAAAATAGCTGCCAAAATGTACCAAAATTTGAAACCAATATTACAAATAGATTTTGTATGCCAATGATTCATGTATCATTTTATTGGTTGCAGTCATTGAATTGAAATCAGGTAAAAAAAATATGTGATTTCTATCGAGTATTTCATATGGCACATGTGATTCTTGAATGTCATAAAACAAGCACAGGAATATTATTTTCTACTCTAGGCACAAGGCCCGAATTTTTGGAGAGGGGGCCAGTCGATTAGATCGATCCTAGTATGCAACTGGTACTTAAATTATCGACCCCAAAAAGATGAAAGGCAAAGGCGACCTTGGCAGAATATGAACTCAAAACGTAAAGACAGACGAAACACCATTAAGCAATTCGCCAGGCGTGCTAATGTTTCTTATTTCTTTATTGTCCACAAGGGACTAAACATAGAGGGGGAAAACAAGGACAGACAAAGGGATTAGGTTGATTACATTGACCCCAGTGCGTAACTGGTATTTAATTTATTGACCCCGAAAGGATGAAAGGCAAAGTCGAGCTCGGTGGAATTTGAACTCAGAATGTAACGGCAGACGAAATGCTGATAAGCATTTCGCCCAGCGTCCTAATGTTTCTGCCAGCTCGCCACCTTATGCACACACACGAATATTGGAAGCACTCCTTTTCCTTTAGGCACAAGGCCTGAAAATAAGGGATTGTGCCTATAGTAGAAAGGAGTGCTTCGAAAATTCCTGTGCATAAGGTGGTGAGCAGGCAGAAATGTTAGCATGTTGGGCAAAATGCTTAGTGGTATTTCGTCTGTGTTTATGTTCTGAGTTCAAATTTCGCTGAGGTCGACTTTGCCTTTCATCCTTTTAGTATCGATGAATTAAGTATCAGTTGAGTGCTGAGGTCGATCTAATTGACTGGCTCCCTCTCCCAAAATTTCGGATCTTATGCCTGCAGTAGAAAAAAAAATTTTGGAAACACTCCTTCAGCAGCAAATGTCAAAATAAAAAAAGCTTTTAGTCTATTAAAGCCTATGGCAGGCCCAGATTTGCATATAAGACTAGGGTAATTTTTTCATGCAGCAATTGACATACATCTACTTATCTATTTATCTGTCTTTCTCTTTCACTATCTATTTATCATTCACTCTCTCTCTCTCTCACACACACTCTCTCACACACACTCTCTCACACACACTCTCTCACTCTCTCTCTCTCTATATATATATATATACATAGGCACAGGCATGTATGTGTGGAAAGAAGTTTGCTTCCCAGCCACATGGTTCTTGGTTCAGTCCCACTGTGTGATACTTTGGGCAAGTGTCTTCTACTATAGCCTTAGGCTGACCAAAACCTTGTGAGTGAATTTGGTAGACTAAAACTGAAAGAAGCCTTTCATGTTTGTGTATATACATACATACATACATACATACATACATATATATATATATATATATATATATATATATATATATATATATATTTGACAGGAAGGACAACAAAAGAAAGAAATAAACCTCGATATTATGCAAATAGAGGAATTTATCTGTAAAAATATGTGACACTTATTCAGTAGCCATGATAAAACTCCGAGTTTCGGATGCCAGGGTGGGAGCCCACGCCAACATCTCTTCAGTTATCCAGCCAATTGGCCAATTATATATATATATTACTAGTTTTCACTTGTGATGTTCTGGTCAATATGAACCTATATTAAAAGACACTAACAGAAGGGGTCAAGCAGTATGATTGAATCAGAAACCTTACAATCATGAAACCAATTTCTTAACTACGCAGCTATGCTTGTTATTGAATGTTTCTCAGAATATATTATTTTAAAAGATCATGAACACAAATTTTATATCGACCTTACTTTTATTTCTCTTTAGTCTATTTGTTTCAGTCATTTATTTATTTATTTTCTTCTATTATCTAATTATTATTTTATGTCATAGATAATGTTAAACGTTAACAAATAACAAACAAATGAAAAGGAAAGAAAACAGAAATAGCTCAAAACAATACTTTACGTATTTGACTTTAATATAAATATACAAAATAAAATAATTTTTCAATTCTCTTTGTTGTCTTGTGTCTATTTACCGAAAGATATTTGTCTAAACTATGTCTTTTATCTCAAGGAATAATGCGTATGTATGATAAAAAAACAGATGCATATACATCTTTATGAATGTGTTTGTGAATGCGTGAGTGTGTGTACATATTTATATGTATGTATAATCATCAATGGAGAACAAATAGTAATCTTGCCGCATCCTTTGTTGTTTCTAGTTTTTCTAACTTTTTATCATAATGAATCATTTCATTTCATTTCTCCAATAAGGGCTCTCCAAATTATTTTGTAAATATCAAAAAAAAAAAAGAAAAAAAAAGAAGAAAACTGTCAAAGACAATTTCTGAAATTATGGCTATATATTTAGTTCAAATATAGAGAAACCTCACTAAGTTGTTTCTTACATTGATACAAACTCAGAAATATATAGCAAGCGAAACATATTCTGTTGAATTATTCAAACTCCATACATGAATATATAAATCTATAAAATTCATTTGTGGAAAATTATATCTAACTACTAACTATTTCTAGGTGTATTGGTGCAAAGAAGTGATCAAATCCAACATCTGCTGAGCTCTATTTAAATCATGGGCAACACAACTGTTGTGAAACCAAGAAAAGTGTTATCAGATTTTAGTGCCTAACTAAAATGTCAAATAGTGTTTATTACAAAGCCTATCAAGCCAAATGAAATCATAGTCATGGGTCAATGCTAGTGTTACTTAATTGGCACCCATGGCAGTGGCACATAAAAAGCACCCTTTGAACATTGGGACTCACGAAAGCAGAGTCAAGTGACTGAGACCTTTGGTAATATACTGTGCTTGAGAAGACCAGTGAAGCCAAGTGAGATCATAGTCGTGGCTGATGCTGGTGTTTCATAACTGGCATCCATGCTGGTGACAAGTAAAAAGCACCCACTACACTCTTGGAGTGGTTGGCATTAGGAAGGACATCGAGCTGTAGAAACCATGCCAAATCAGATTGAAACCTGGTGCGGCTCCCAAGCTTACCAGTTTTCAGTTAAACTGTCCAAGCCATGCCAGTATGGAGAATGGAGTTAAATGATAATGAGGATAATGATTACTGTTTCTGCCATCTAAATTTCACTCAGGATGTACTGGTGATTTCAGGGCTAAGATAGAAAACGCTTGTTCTTGATGTTATGCAGTAAGGTCAAATCCAAGGGCAAATGGCTGCGTACTAAGTTACTTAACTATACAGTCATTCTTATTGTATCAACCTAGAATTATTTATTGAAATACGGTTGCTGATCAGCCAGAACAAAAACAGAGAAATCTCCTTGTAGGTGCAGGTGTGGCTGTGTGGGATTAAGTTTGCTTTCTAGCCACATAGTTTCAGGTTCAGTCTCACTGCAACGCCAAAGTATGCAAAAATATTCCTAATGTTCTTATAAGTCAAAATTGTGACAATTCTGTTTTCTTCAGTATTTATTGTGTTTTGATCACAATATGACTGAAATTTACTCTCAGATAAAAGCCACAGCAGTCTTGTATATATATTTAGTATGATGCACAGATGGCTTAGTGTAATTTGTTGATTGAGTAAAAAGCACTAGTGTTCGTTCGACGTAAAATGTACTAGTGACCTCCCGAATGAATGAAAATATCATGAGAACATTCATGAATTGATCTTGGAGGACCGTTACTGAACAATTGATGAACTTGTTGACACGAGTGGTGTATCCTGGAACTCCTACCAACGAATTTTGAGTGTGGAATTGTGAATGAAAAGAGTTGCAGCACAATTTGTGCCCCGCTTGCAAACGAAAGATCAAAAGCAGTCACGACTGACTGTGTGTCATGAACTGAAAGAACAGTTGCAAGTTGAACCGGACCTTTTTTCAAAGGTCATCACTGGTAATGAAAGCAAAATTTCCAGATGTGAAGGAGGTGAAAAAAAAAAAAAAACAGAGGCGTTGAAAGGCATCACTTTGTAAGAGTTCCATCACTGCTTCGAATAGTGGAAAATGCTTTAAATTGAGAATACTTTGAGAGCGGTAAAAGTGTAAGCATATAAAGCTAGGTGAATAAAATAATATTGTTAAATTCTGGTTTCTTTTGAGTACCCCTCACACACACACACATACCTGTATGAATGTATGTATATATATATATATAAATATTTTAATAAATCTATATATAATCTTATATATATATATATATATATATATATAATATTAATACGCCAATTTATTTTTTGTATGTACCTGATGCGTGTGTCACTCCTAAGAGGAAAAATTGTTGAAAGAAATGTTGGTTAAATAAAAAGTTTTTAACTTGATCTCTTGTAATTTCAGGAAGACATTTGAAGCCACCACATATGTGTTGCACTACTACTTCTCAACACCTATGCCTACTGGGCCACCGAAGCGGCGACGACCTTAATGAGAAAATTAAGATACTTAAATTTGGCATGTTGAGCAAGGAAGAGGGAAAGTGAGAGAGAAAGAGAGTGAGAGAGAGTGGCTGATAGGTATTTGAATTCTTTTCTACGACTGAACTGATATTGACACCCACACAGACACACACATTTGTTTTAGGTCTTCTACCCATTTGAATTCGGTCATATAACAAATAACATGTTAAGTCTTATGTTCCGAAATTTAAACTTTGAATTTGTTTTTACTATAAAATTACACCTCAGCTAAAAGAAATTTTGGCTTCCGAATGTAACCTTTTCTTTGTCTTTCTATATTTTTTGTTAAGTTACAATTTCTCTGTTTTGGTCAGGATTTTTCCAATTTCTTTTTTCTTGTATCAAGTAATGGACGAAAGCATTAAAAAAAAAATTGAATTCATAGAGCCGAACAAAGTCAAAAATATCAATTCTATTCTTCCCTTTCTTTAATACTAACAAGAGCATAGTATGAGAGAGATTTGGCTGTTATTTCTAGCAAATTGAACAACCACACAATTGGCTCATTTGTTGATGTGTATAAGTAAACAAAAACTAAAAGACACACACACACACACACATATATAAAAGTATGTGTGCGTGTGTGTGTAACAACAAGTGTCGCGTGAGGGAAATAAGCGCAACTTTCTCTTTCTATATTTTTTGTAAAGTTAGAATTTTTCTGTTTTGGTCGGGACTTTTCCAATTTCTGTTTTTCTTGTATCAAGCAATTGACAAAAGCTTTAAAAAAATTGAATTCATAGAGTCGAACAAAATCAAAAATATTAATTTTATTTTTTCCCTTTACTTTTTACTTCCCTACAATATAATTAATTAGCGTACCCTACATACTGTGTCCTTGCATATTAGGTGAGTATTTCAGAAATATTTTCACTTTTTAAACAAAAACTGTCTAATACATTCGTATATGTTTTTCATTTGAAACACTTTGAATCATTTTGGAGATTTATTGTTTTAACAAAATATGGTTAACCGCATGAGGGATGCAGCACGAGAGCATCAGCGTAGGAGAGAACGGTTGTGCGAGTAACAGCTGAGGAAATAAGGAATCAAAATCGCGCGTGGTTGAGACAGAAAAGAAGCGAAATAAACCAAGCGGAGAGGGAACGTATCCTACGGCATAGGAGGGAAAGAAATCAGCAAAGGATAGAACAAATGAGTCAGGACCAAAGAGAAGTGTATTTTCAAAATAAGAGAGATAGACATTAACAGAATCGAGAACATATGATATTTTGGTTGGATTATATAGTTATCGGTTTTACACTTCTTTTTATTTTTTTGTAACTGTTGCAATATACGTTTCTGTTATAGGGGGTTCCTATAAGCTTGTTATCCACCCCTGATTGAAACTCTCCCGTATGACATGTATGCATGCTCAGTGACTTGCTTTAACTTCCGCAGACTAACGACTCACATACTGTACTGACTGGTTAATATGTCTCCGAAGAAATCACGCAAATACTGCTGTATATGCAGCCACTATAGAGGGAAGAATGTAGACGGCAAAGTTATTTCACTACATACATATCCTGCAAACGTAGCTATTCGTCTTATTTGGATTCAGAGATCGAGACTTGTGAGGAAAGACTTTGTTTACACTGCAAATAGCCAAATATGTTCCCAGCATTTCGTCAATTTTAATGGACCATCGAAAGATCACCCCTTGCCATCCGTTTTTCCAAACAAAGTATCT
>NC_069001.1:22472251-22478783 GCF_001194135.2 Octopus bimaculoides | reverse complement strand
TGTATATATATATGTGTGTGTGTTTGTTTGATTAAATAATAAATTTACAGCATTGAATCTAATATTCCTCTAATTATTACACTTTATAGTGTGACTGTCCCTACCTCTTCTACACCTCATCATGCTCATGGCCAAATCAGTGAATGGTTGCTGAAGGCTATGCTGGAAGCAGACTGGGATAAGGCAATACTTCACTGAGAGGAGTTATAAGCTTCTGCTTATTCCTGTCTGAAGTATCGTCCGATACTTCAGACTTATCGTCCGATGAATTTACTTTGTTGACATTCTTCATTGACAGAATTTTTATACCTTTCAACCTTTCAATCAAGTCCGCCTTTCTTCCAGTAACATACTGTCCATATAATCTTAAATATTTCTTTAACTCAGGCACAGTAAATACTTCGATAGCTGAATCATTGAGCTGCTTTATATCCATGATAAGACGTAAAACAATAACAATAGCGTGGATAGTCTGCGGAAGTTTAATTGTCTACATGGAGCACCGCCTAGCCAAGGGAGATAACCTACTTATAGTAAAGGCCAATCAATTAGAAAGTGGACAAGTGAATAGAAATTCTAAAACCCATACCAATGATGAAAATAATCGAAAATTGAAAAAGCTAGACATACTCGTATCACCGTGATTTCAAATTTTGACTCGCTGAAGATAAACTCTGTTTTTCTCAAAGTTCGAAATCACGCTGATACGGGTACGTCTAGCTTTTCAATTTTCGATTATTTTTATAATTGGTACGGGGTTCTAGGATTTTTTTTCATTTGCTTGTTCGTATCCTTAATTATTAATTGATAATTTTTTACCGTTATGGCTTTTTTTACGCATGCTAAGTCACTGATATTATTATAAACAATAATACCCTCATATATATATAAATTCTTTTCTAATCTAGGTACAAAGTCCGAAATTTTGGTGATGGGGGGGGGGGTCTGTCGATTGTTTCGACCCCAGTATGCAACTTGTACTTAATTTATCAACCCTGAAAGGATGAATGGCAAAGTTGTCCTCGGTGGAATTTGAACTCAGAACATGAAGACGGACGAAATACCGCTAAACATTTCACCCAGTGTGCTAATGTTTCTGCCTGTCGCCGCCTTATATATAGTAATTCTTTTCTACTCAATGTACAAGGCCCGAAATTTTGGGGGAGGGGGCCGGTCGCTGAGATCAACCCCAGTACGCAACTGGTACTTAATTTATCAACCTCAAAAAGATGAAAGGCAAAGTCGACCTCGGCGGAATTTGAACTCAGAACACAAAGACAGACGAAATACTGCTAAGCATTTCGCCTGGCGTGCTAATGTTTCTGCCAGCTCGCCGCCTTAAATATATTAACAACACTAATGATGCTACTATGCAGCCTTTGTACATGTTTCAATATCTACTTGTATGCTCCCTCAAACACATTTTACTTGCCTGTTTACTTGAATGCTCTGTTAAACTGACTTAGATATTTATGCTCACACATCTCACATACTTGTCATAGAGACTCATAGAGACTGATTACAAGGAAGTTTCTTTTTTTTGTGTCATGTTTTGCACAAAGGAAACATAAGTAGAACTCTGGCAGTATAAGACATCTTCGATTGATGAAAGATTTAATTTCAGTACAAATGCGAGTGCTCCTGCTGACACATGATTAGTAGTAATCTTTGGTACATATTTGAACTTCAGTAGACTGAACCAGTGAAAAATAAATGCTTTTGGCCAAGGCTGCAATACTGGGAAAATCTAAACCATCAACCTTTCAGCTGGCAACTCTCATTTATCATTATAATCTTGTTAAATTTCAAAGTCAAAATAGGTGACGACAGCAGCTAGAATTCTCACTGTAGCAAAATGACTTGTAAACAGCTTGATACAAATTATTTTATTCTATATACTCTAAGTTTCTCAGGCTTTCATTGAGACACCTACTATAATAAAAAAAAATGTCAGACAAGTAATATATAAAGGTTATTGTTACAGTTGTGTATTATTATTATTATTATTATTAGTAGTATTAGTATTATTATTGTTGTTGTTATTATTATTATTATGATTATATGCGCTGCAGGTAGCTGTGAGTTTAAAAGGTTTAGCAATGACAATAGAAATAGCACTAAAATATTCAGATGTAACAGCCATTACAGAAGACTGCAAGTAGCTGTGAGCTGGAAAGGGCTGGTAATTCTTTGACTACAAAGATAAAGTGAACTTGAAACACATATTAACCTTGACAAAGTATTAACAACAGATGCTGACACGAAGAAAGATTAATGTCTCTATACTAGAAGATAAAGATAGAATAGTTATAGGTAGTTGACATTACTGAATTTTATCAACAGCTGTGTTCTTGAAAGAGTTAATTTATTGATAACAGGATTAGTAACTAAAGTAAGAATATATACCATCATAAGTAGTGCAGTATTGACGTATTAATATTAGATAGTGAATAAGCTAGGTGAAATTAATTCTTACTTCCTTCAAATTATCTCTTCTTTCCTTTGTATGTCACCAGCAATTATTGCTAGGTTTTCATTTTCTGTCTTGAAATAAAGAGTAGATTTTAATTAACCAAGAATCCTTTTGGGTACTTCATTCACCATACTAATTCTTAACTGATTTATATAATTTCATACTATTTTCCTTCTTGAGTTATTTTCTTTAACTCTATGTTTTAATTATGCATGTCTTAACAAAGACTCTCTGTAGATATTTTTCAGTAGGTATATGTATATATCTTTGCCAACAGATCAAATAGAGTTGAGTTTGGCAGTACTTTGTTAATGAGGAGTGATAAGAGTGAAACATGGCAGTGGTTGTTACCTTACCTCTAAACAAAAATCTGATTTGCCCCCAAGCGCAAAAACTAATTTTTCTGAAAATGATATTTCCTTTATTGAAATTATTCTGTTTCACATTTTCCTTTCAAAGTCTCTAACAATTAACAGCAGTGCTCTTTTTTTTTTCTCGATATAAAGGCAAATTTCTGTAGTTTGAAAAATATTTGCATATGTCATTCAATACATAATCCATTTTCTGATTTATTGGATTGTCTGGTCATCAATTGATGTTGATGTCATAGCCATCAAGAGAAAATCAATGTCACAGAGACCTTCATTTACTGTTTCATCAAGGCCACTGTCCTGCTAAGAAATAGCAACCAATTTTCTTTTATTCTCTTCATATTGTCCTAAAAAGAAAAAAAAACACATTGGACAATGTAGTTCAGGATATAAAAATCAATGGGAGGGTCATGGCTAGAACATTCTGATCATATGCTGGCTCATTCAGAGTTGACCAAGAAATAAACAACAACAGCCATTGAGAATTTGCAGGCAGCCAAAACTCATAGATATTGTCATATTCTGATTATTTGTCGCACTCATCTAAATCACTTCATGGTAAAATTTATATAGTAAGTTGATTGGTGAAGAAAGAGTTCAGTGTTTTATTTGCGTAAAGTGCACACTACAAGAGATACAAATATTAAACTTTGCAGTCTACTGACTAAGTCAGATCTGATTCATGTAAAAGTTAAACATAACAAATTATAATTCATTTAATGTGTCAATAGCAGACATTAAAAGAATATTAAACTCAATCAGTTTTCAAAATATTAAAATGAGAAATAAAAAATGAAAGAAAACAAATGGGTGTTCTGTACACAGAAAACATTATGGTATCTTAATATGCAAGAATATAAAAAGGCATATTGAATAGTTCAAGCACAGATATATAATGTTTTTCATGAAGAAGAAATATCTGATTCAAGCAGTGATATGTTAGAATATCATAAAAGAAGGAAGATAAAATGTTTCGGTAAGGGAAATGTTAAGGTTTCCATAGGAATATGTAACGTTGGCTGATAGCATCAGAAGAAAATTATAATGTTCAGGTAGTGACATTTTTGGTCCATCTAACTGAAAAATAGTTAATGCCTCAGCAAAGATATGTTAAAAAGCTGTAAGAAGAAATTATGAATGGATCAGACTGAGGTACGTCTGTACGCCTTGAGGAGGTAAAATATATTAATGAATGGACAACTAAATAAATGACAGAAGTCACAAAAGGAACACCCAAACATAAAAATACAGAATAAAAGCAACACGTTTAGCAAGAGTAACAACAACAACAACAACAACAACAATAATTACTGTAAATATAAATATTTACAGTAAATATACATAAGCTATATCAAACTTGAATATGAGTAATGAAAATGTATTCCTCAAAAAAGCCTTTCAGCAACAGACTCTCAGTATGGAACATTTTGCTGAAAGAACGAGATATTAGTAGTGCTTTGTCCACAACACACGTCGTGCCAATCTATTACAATCCTTTAGAGAGACATGTGAGAGAAGAAATGTAACTTAACTGTGCTTCATCAAAGCCACTGCAGCTTTTCTCATCCAAATAACTGATATTTGGAATCAAATGAAGCAGATATTCTAGGTGAAAAATCATTTACTAGAAGAGAGAGAACATATGATAACATATATGTTGCCTTTCATCGTCTAAAATAGTGTCTATAAAGTGGGTCCACACTGTCTGTGAGGAAGGAGCACAAAAGTCACTGCTAGGGACATCAGAAACGATGCCAACCTCTGGTAGGTAATTTACCTTTGTGACACAATACAGAAACATGATTCTGGAGAGGCTAAAACACCAAGTGGTGGCCTTTTAGTTAAAAGGAATGTATAGTTGCTAAATTGTCAAAATTTATGCAAGTTTCCATATGAGTGAAATTAGTGGCCATACTTTACAATTTCCATAAGCATTATATTCCATAAGCAGAGAAATCCATAATGTGGAGAATGCATCTATAGTGTTTTGTCATACATTTTTAAAAACTTATTCTCTGTAAATATTAGCTACTTCCATTTCCTTTAATTATATCTTGTGCCTTGTTTTTATCCCATTTCTTGCCTCTGTATAAATTGTGTGTATCCCCCATCTTCTTGTAAGTTGACTCATTAGAATTTCTTTGTCAATTGTACTTTTTTTTGTACTTCTTTGAGTTCTTTTTGCTAATACTGAACGGATTATTAGCGTTATTCCGTTCTTTATTTGGCAGAACTGTTAGCACATCAAAGGCAGTGTGAACTGGCAGAACCATAAGAGTGTTGAACAAAATACCGAGAAGCTTCTGACTCATTACATTCCTCTAAGATCTGCTTTGGTCTACATTCTTTCAGGATCTATGAAATAAGTACCAATTGCATTCTAGTGTCAATGTCATTGATTAACCTACGTCTTTAAAATTGGAAAACATCATTTCATCTTATTATTTATATTTATGAAGGTAGAAAGCAGGCAAAATCGTTAGAATGCCAAGCAAAACTCTGAGCGGCATTTTATCCTCCCTTACGTTCTGAGTTCAAATTCTGCCAATGTTGACTTTGCCTTTCTTCATTTCGAGGTCAATAAATTAAGTACCTATGAAACACTGGGATCAATGCAATCCACTTACCCCCACCCCACCCCCAAATTTCAGGCCTTGTGCCTTTAGTAGAAAGTATATTTATATTTATACTTATAAAAGAAAAAGCAAAACAAATGAGCCAATTACTGAACGTGTACTTGGACATTTCGCTAGTTAGAAATAGCCGCCTAACGTAAATGATAATCTTAAATAAAGGAACGCTAAATAGTGTAGCCCTAGACGCGCTATGCTTGATATAACAGACAAGATAGCCATCCATGTCTTTCTTTTAATCGGAACATTTTACTCATGCATTTCAGGTATCATTCTCTCTTAGTCTGCAACAAAAACGTTACCTCTTCAAACATAAAGTTTTAGCCTCTTTCTTTAGTTTACCTCTCGCCCTGTTGTCCTGGATATTAAGTGCTATGTTTCTTTCTTTCGCTCTTTAACATTCAGATTACTGTGTCGCATGCAACGCATTTTTGCTTATTTGTTTTGAATTAACCACGCATCGTTTCACAGTACCAAGATTTTTATGATGTGACTGTTTATTTTTAAAATGACATTGTAGAATAAGTGTGAGAGGCTGGATCTCACTGGTGTGAACATAAGACAGGCAGAATATTTAGGCCAGACATGGTTGGTTCAAATGCTAAAGAGTTAGACATTAAGTTTCGCTTCTCGCACAGTCTTTCTTCTCTTCACGCCATATTTTGCTCTTCCCTCTCATTCTCTGCATAATAGTTTCTGCCTCTCTTCCTAATTTCTAGACAGTAAGTGTTACACTTCTCTTACTCTTTCATATCCCTCCTATTCTTCTCTCTCTCTCCCTCTCTCCATCCTCTCTCTCACTTCTTCTCTCTTTCTCACACATGCACAAACACAGCCATTAATACTCTTTCCTGCACTTCTACATCTCTTTCATAAACTTTTTCTTCAAATATAATTTTAGTTCCCACATTTCACACAAGTCTTGCCTGAACAATTTCAACAATATAACTTAATCATTCTTCTCCTCTATACCTTATTTTACATATTCACCTCCTAATCTCTATCTCTCTCTCTATCTCTCTCTCTCTCTCTCTCTCTCTCTCTCTCTCTCTCTC
>NC_069001.1:22470729-22472194 GCF_001194135.2 Octopus bimaculoides | reverse complement strand
CTCTCTCTCTCTCTCTCTCTCTCTCTCTCTCTCTCTCTCTCTCTCTCAATTTCTTTATATTTCATTATCAGTCTCCTAATCATCAATCTTTACTTCCTTCTCTCGTTTATATTAAATCTTTAGAGCTCTTTCTCTCTCACTCTCTCTTAAACTCTCTCTCAGTCTATCTATCTATCTACCTATCTATCTATCTATCTATCTATCTATCTATCTATCTATCTATCTATCTATTTATCTACCTATCTATCTATCTATCTATCTGCCTATCTCTGTCAGTCTATCTGTCGCTCTCTCTCGTCTCTCTCCTCTTCCACCCTCTCTCTTTCTCTGTCTGTCTGTCACTCTCTCTCCCTATCTATCTATCTGTCTGTCTGTCTATCTATCTCATTATTCTCTTTGCCATTATTGATTTTTTTCTTAGTCACATATATCATTCTCCTTTCAACTGTTTATAAAAAAAAATACAAACGCATGCAGACGGCCACACAGCCGCACACACACACACAGCCTCCCTCCCCCCCCCCACACAGCCATACAAACACACACACACACAAGCTATATTGTTATTTTAGTTTTATTTATTCAGTTATTTTCTATATTTTTATTTTCATACACAGTTCTCTGTCGTTTTGTTGTCCGAAATTAAACACACCAGAATCAGCATGCCAACAACAACAAAACCATTCTTCCATCTCTTTTAGAATACAATAGTGTTGATATCCCAAACAAAAGATACAGTTAAGGCATCAGCAAAACCAAAATCTAAAACTGTAAACCTAGCATTGAATACAAACTCAATTAGGAAGCAATTTTCTTACAAAACATTTAGACATTATATGTCTGTAATTGTGTGTTTTTGTATGTAAGAGGAAGAGCGAGAGAAAGATTATTTATCAATACCCAAAGTATCCATCCATTTATTTCACATCTATTGCACCAACTAACACACACACACAGACACACAAACACAGGCACACACAGACACACACACACAGAGTTTGTTTTATATATTTACTATATAAGTATGTTACCCTTTTAACAATAAGCCTCAACATTGACTTGCATTGAATTATAAATGTCTGAATTCATCTATATAGAGATATGAGTATGACTACGTGTCTATATGTATGTGTGCGTATGAGTCAGATTAACTTATATTTTAGTACGTGTGTGTGTGTGTGTGTGCGAGTGTGAGTGTGTTGTATATGTATATATATGCAGATGTATGTATGCATGCATGAAAGCATACATATACATATACTTATATATCTATACGTATGCGTGACGCATATATTTAAATGTATATATATACAAATAGCAAAATAACTATATAAATAGATACGTAAATATATACACATATATTTATACAAAAACCAATATATATATATATATATATATATATATATATATATGCACACACAAAAATATATATATACATGCATGCATATATGTGTATATATATATA
>NC_069001.1:22469127-22470227 GCF_001194135.2 Octopus bimaculoides | reverse complement strand
GATGATGATAGCAGTGGTGGTGTTAGTAGAGAAAGTGATGATGACGATAATGATGATGATAGTGGCGGTGGTGGTGCTGCTGCTGCTGGTGAAGTAATGATAATGATGATGTTGATGATGACCGTGCTGATGGTGGTGGTGGTGGTGGTGATTATGATCATGAATATGATCATGATCACGATGGTAATGATGGGGACAATGATGATGATGATGATGATGCTAACGACAACGATGAAAATGATGACAACAACGTTGATGGTGATGATGGCGATGATGAGAGTGATGATAATGATGATGATGATGATGATGATGATGATGATGATGCTGATGACGACGATATGATAATGATGACCATGGTGATCGTTTGGTAGACACATAGTGAAAATGTTTGTTTGTAGCTCTGGCAGCATCAGTAATGCAAATTTTTGTGGTGGTGGTTGTGGTGGTGGTGGTGGTGCTGCTGCTGCTGGTGGTGTATTTAACTATTTCTGTTTTTGGTCATGGTATTGGTGGTAGCAATGGCGGTGGTGGCTGCAGCGGTGGTGGCGGTGACAGTAGCACAACGTTGTATTCACTACGATTTTATTTTATACAATGGTTTCTGACGAGAGATATTTCTCCGGCCATTTTGTAGGGGGGTTTACATTGTCAGCCAATCTCTGACAATAGAAAACAATATTCACAGACCACTTCAAATGGAAAATCTTTGCCTAAGAGCCAAAGTTTTGGTTCATAGTTCAACATTTTCGAATGTTCTGATCTTGTAAGAGAGATCAGCATGGGATGTCATATATATAAAAACTTTTGTGGAAACTTTCAGAGTTAGTTCCCTCTCTCAGAACAGCTTTGCAACATGTTAATATCGCGATTTTTCCCCGAATCTTCCAATGAACTTTTATTGTCTGTGATGAAATACTTTGTTCTAGAATTGCCTTTGATCCTTTTACGACACAATGCACTTTTCAAAATAAAACAATGATTGCACAAAAGAAAAATACTTCTAATATAGAATATATAACATATTCAATAACATAAAACACGCACAAACATATATGTATACATATATATACATATGTATATATATATATATATATATATAT
>NC_069001.1:22462730-22468511 GCF_001194135.2 Octopus bimaculoides | reverse complement strand
ATATGAAAAAAGTACTTTTAAAACTTGTAATTAATAAAAGAAACATCAGTATTGATGATGATGATGACAACGATGATGATGGTGATAATATTAATAACCATAACAATAATAATAATAATAATAATAATAATTATTATTATTATTATTCTTATCATAAGAAGAAAAAGAATATATGAGGAAAAACTGAAAATACGACCACAAAAGGAAAACAAGAGCAAGTAGTACAAGAAGATAAATTGGATGACTTTTTTTAATAATAATAATAATAATAATAATAATAATAATAATAATAATAATAATAATAATAATAGTAATAATAATGATGATGATGATGATGATGATAATAAATCTATTTCCAATATATATTAATATTAGGGCCCCTCACACTTTTATCAAACTTGTATACTTCCCTCTAAAATTGTTATTAATTCTCGAGAGAAGTGCGCAGAATTGTAATTTTAATGGTTCATTATGTTATAAACTGAACGTTGCTAAGCAACAATTTCAAGCTTTAATATTTCGATTTTGATAGTTGTATGTCAGTATAAAAATACATGAGTATCTTTGAGGTTGTATGAGTTATATGTGAGTTTCTGTGAGCTTCTATGTGTATGGAAGTAAGTATGTGCGTTTGTGGCCAATTTGAATGACTATCAAAGTATGCTAATATGCGTGTTTGTTTAACTATGCGAGTTAGTATGTGAGTTTTAGTGTGATTATACAATTTAATGTTTGAGTTTAGTATTTTTGGCAGTTATAATGAATATACATGTAAAAATTCAAGCATGTGTGTAAGCAAGCAAATAGAAGTGTGCAAACATCAATGTATTTCTTAATTACATATTTTTATTCCGATTCATGAACTATAGCGTCGTTAGTTACAGCTTTCCAGTACTCTGTTCCCTTTTCCCTGCATTTCTGAAGGAGATAAAAACAAGTGAATAGCTGTAATTTGATGAAATACATATATTACAAGGGGCTTCATTTTTAAAAAGAGCACCATTTCCCCCGCTTTTTCGCCACTACCTATATTCTCCGTCCATTCCTATGATCAAAAGTGACACAATTTAGTGATGTGCATGTGTGTGCGCACCACTAAATTCCGCCGGGTCTATTAAATTCTGACCTAAGTGGTTTATTCGTCGTTTATCTGTACAGAAAAGTGTGATCTTAGAGGTTTATATAAATTGTTGAAGCACTATCATAGAATCTGGCCACTACAGCCGCAGCTACATGTATATACAAAGATACTAGTATATCTATATCCCAACGTGTGAATTGGCATAAACTAATTATCAGATGCAATAATTTGGTTTAAATGTATCTGTCACCACTAACTAAACTGCAGTTTATTTGTTATACTCAAAACAATTGCAATCAAATACAAGCAAACTTAATGAAAAACTATATTATTATATACACACGTGTGAAATTTGACTGGTGACCGCTGGTGGTGCCATCTACAGTTGCTTTCAGAGTAAGAGATAGAGAGAAAAGAGTTTGCTAAGAAATAGAAGAGAGGGAGAAATTTCCCTCAAGGGGAAGGAATCGTTCAGGGTTTTATTTATTTATTATTATTTTATTATTTTGCTCTATTATTATGCGATGTTTTTTTTTTAATGTGTGAGAGGACATATGAAAGAATATTTCCATATAATTCATTTTTCTCTTGTTTTGGATGTACTAGTAGCTGAAGATAACTTTATTTCGCACTCATTGGAGCTTATCAATGCAACGCAACTTGGGATCATGAAACTATTATACATGGTCAATGTTCAATTAAAACATTTAGGAATTATATATATCAAACCGAGTTTCTTTTTTTTTTAATCTTTTTTTAACAGTAGGAAAAGAAGTGAAGAAAGAGAGAGGGAGGGCAATGAAAGCCTCGGAATCATTCAAAATTAAAATTACCATTAACATTATAGATATACGGTCGATATTTTCTATTTCGTTCACTTTTAACAGTCCTACCATAATTTTTAAGAATTGACTGTTGATTTTTGTCCTACCATAATTTTCAAAGACATTACCTGAAAAATCAAAAGAATCTCAGTTTTGTTATTGTTTAAGAAATATTTGACGCTTCGACTTGTTCAAAAATTACCCCTTTAACGAGAGTGGATTCAAAATATACGTTCATATTTTCGCTTAATCTCCAACATCTAATAATAAAAAGAGACACAGTAACTGCATCTTGCCCAAATCTCGTTACTCACCCAAATATTCGGTGGAACATTACTGAAACATCGAAGCCTAACTTACATAGAGAAAACTTCTAGCAAAAGAGAAAACTTCTTAATAGAAATAATCTAAAAATCAGAACTGTACCACTAATAGGGATGATTTAACAATGAAACCATTTAAATGAACCAAAGTAACTGCATATGTAGAATGCAAATGTTTGTTCCGTGATTCAGTCATGCAAAGATGAAGCAATTATGTACAACGTAAATGTTACTGTTACCAAGTAAACCTAAACATCGTTCCTAAGTACTATTTAGACATTGCAGATGTTATTTCAGTCTTTCTTTCTTTTACTTTAAGCATATAGAAAGGAGGAAGGCGATGAAGATTACCTATTACTCCAGTATTTGAAAGAACATGCATTCGACATCAACATCAAGTGGAAGAACTTCAGAAATGCAGATATAGCAGAAATTGTACAAAATGTAATAGGATATGTATAGTTGAAAAGAACCTCATCTCCAATAACGTTAATCAATACAAAGGTAATCTAAATTTCAGAAATGAAATCTTTAAAAAGTTGCTACTTTGATATATGCCAATTGAAACTCAGGAAGACTATACACTGATGGATTTGAATGGATCGATAGTTAACAATTTTTAAAAAATCAATCAAACCATTTCTCTTTCCATCGTTGTTTTTACTCTTTTGTTATCTGTATTTTATACCAATAATTATTTTAAGCAACTCAGTTTGGTTATAAGACATTATATTCATAGAAACCTCCATCATTTTGAGTAATTAACGTTTCTTAGTCACTACCACATAGTTCAATTTTAATACCAATCCAACTTCAATCAAAATAAGCCTTTACATACTGTATTTTAGATAACCAAATGTAACAACTTGTAGCGAGGTCTAGAATCGAAACCACACAGCTTTGATAACTGGGCCCGATTCATACTTCTGTCAGGCGACGACCCTGATCACCGAGCTTGCAGAAAAAATACTCACCGCATATCATACAATATTCTATGAAATTCCTGCGCTTTTGTAGCTACATAAATTCAATGCACATAAACAAATCAGAGACCAGCACGTTTTGAAAGCACAAGCAACAAGTCATTCCTCCGACAACTGTTCCTTGGTTGAAGTTCAGACACATGTTAAAAGGTTTACTTCAACTAGGATGAACAAGCATTGTACACGCCTCTTACGCGAAGCAAATCTCTATTGCTAGTGATTTAATTATGACTATGTTTGGTTCTTGCACACCACATTATGCTGCTGACAAATGGTAATGTGAATATGTAAATATTGTAATTTACTTCGATGAAATAAAATGCTATTTCAACAGCGTTTGTAAGTGGTTTATAATGGGACAACGCGCAGCTGAACTTAAGACAAACAAACAAATACCCATACAGCCATCACGACAAACTGATCGCAGCAATATATGTAATGGCTTATGATCTTCACCATATTGCCAACTCCAGGATGGAATACCAAAAATGCAGCAGTATTCCATTGATGTTCAAGTAAAGCGTAGGAGTTTATTTGTTTATGTTCAATGAATCAAACTTGTTTACTTTGTGTCACAATGGAACTCATGTATGGAAGTGTTATGTTAGGTTGTGATATAACCACGTGACTGTATAAGGATTGACAGACATTCGGTATTATTTTCATTACAGTAAAGATTTAGGAAAACTCTGGTGAGCAATATCAAGTATCATTCATTGGATTTGTGTATCCTTAAAAAAATGCTTTTGATTCAATAAACAGGAAACTTCTGTTGGTTGTTCTCAGAAACTTTAGCGGGAAACCTAAATTCCTGTTTTTTGGGTTTTTTTCTTTTTGTCTGTAACTTCTACACGAGAATAATTGCTTGACATTTGTGAGGAAGGTAAAAATTTGCACTTTTAAGTGTGAAGCCTCAAGTTAAGCAAGGACGCGTGCTGGCTCCATACATTTTAACATCTTCCGCATCACTGTTTTATTATTAAAACACCGTCTACAAAACGCTAGAGTAATGGAGAGAAAGAAATATATGCGTATAAAGAGATGGAAGATATGCTAATATAACAAAATAAAAACGAATCGAATTTAGCGATTAACTTTATGCAATCAAGTCTACATACACATATATTAATGTTTTTTTCCGTATGGATTTATGTGCACATGTGTGTGAGTGTGTTTGAGTCTGTGTGGGCAAATAAGAATGCTGAAAATCATATTAAGTGAGCTACTTCGGTGTTACGTGAGACATGTAAAAATCTGCTGGAATACACGCACGCACACACACACACACACACACACACAGACACACACACACACACACACACACTTCCTAACCACCACATAGATCCGGGTTCAGTCCTACTGCGTGGCACCTTGGTGGAGCGTCTTCTACTATAGCCTCGGGTCGACCAAAGCCTTGTGAGTGGATTTGGTAGATGGAAACTGAAAGAAGCCCGTCGTATATATATATATATATGTATATATATATGTGTGTGTGTGTGTGTGTCCGTTTTTGTCCCCCTCGCCATCGCTTGACAACCGATGGTGGTGTGTTTACGTCCCCGTAACTTAGCAGTTCGGCAAAATAGACCGATACAAAAGTACTAGGCTTACAAAGAATAAGTCCTGGGGTCGATTTGCTCGACAAAAGGCGGTGCTCCTGCATGGCCCCAGTCAAATGACTGAAACGTGGGCCAAAATTAGTCCCAGCTTGAGCTTTAGAAAAAAATACATGAAATGTAATGAAAATGAAAAAATAAAGAGGTGATACTTACAAATATTACATGAAGCACGAAGAGATCAATTTGACAAGTCATTCTAAGTAACGGCCGTTCGTTGCTATGCATGACTCGTAACGCCTGGCCAAACTGGCGAATGTATTTCGACACATTTGTTCCGAAAGTTGACTGAGAGATAGTTACTTGTTCCAATTGGTTCAAATTATGGATCACTTTCTTGTGCACTTGATCCCTGAGATACCCCCAGAGAAAAAGCCATACGGAGTTAAATCCGGAGACTTTGCTGGATATTCATAAAGTCTGCCGCAACGCCCAATCCAACGATTTCGTAGGTGTTGGTCGAGGAAGTTACACGTTTGTCATAAGGAAGAGGTGCTCCATCTTGCAGAAACATTTTGGAATGACGGTGTCGAAAATACAGCCAGATGGTGTTTTCACACAACACCAGGTAACGATCACCATTCATCGTCTCTCGCTGAGTATGGAATGCACAAATTCCTGAAAATGATATCGCCGCCTAAATGACGAGAGAAGGTGAACTGACTTGCTTTTTCCCAAACCACTTCTGAATAATAGAAGCAGTTGTGGCGGTTGATGTGACTGGAAACATAGAAGGTCGCTTCATCGGAGAAAATGATTCGATCAAAAAATCTGGAATCTCTGGCTTCTGCCAGCATTCTCTCACAAAATTCGACACATCGAACAAATAATGACATATAGAAATAATAACAGCATGCATCAAAAAGCTACAGAAATAATAAACACGTATAATTGGGACACAAAGTTGGGGCACTAATTTTGGCCCACTCTGTATATGTATCTCTCTCTCTCTCT
>NC_069001.1:22459647-22461830 GCF_001194135.2 Octopus bimaculoides | reverse complement strand
ACACACACACACACACACACACACACACACACACACACACACACACACACATATATATATATATATACATACATACATATGCATATACATACACATACATATATATATATGAATATACATACATATATACATACGTGTATACATATACATGCATGGCTGTGTGGTAAGAAGCTTGCTTCCCAACCACATGGTTCTGGGTTCAGTCCCACTGCGTAGCGCATTGGACCTTAATTTTTTAAACTATAGCCTCAGTCCCACCAAAGCCTTGTCAGTGGATTTGGTAGACGGAAATTGAAAGAAGTCCGTCCTATATGTATATATATAAATGTATGTATGTATGTATGCTTTTATGTATGTATGCCTTTTGACAGCCGATGGTGGTGTGTATACGTTCATGTAACTTAGCTGTTCGGCACAAGTGACCGATAGAATAAGTACTAGGCTTACAAAGAATAAATCCTGGGGTTGATTTGTTCGACTAAAGGCGGTGCTCCAGCGTGGCCGCGGTCAAATTACTGAAACAAGTAGAAGAATAAAAGAATACTTGACCGCTGGACACGTTTTCTTCATTCTCTCTCTGTTTATTTTCTCTTATTCCTTTTGAAGATGGTAGGCTCGAAACGTAAAGGCCTTTTTCATTTTCCCGTGCGTCAAACTAATACGCTAGTTTGTTGTTCATACACCTCTCTTCGTGTTTTGTTTTTCTATAAATTTCAGCTATATATATATATGTATACACAGGGGTTTGTCAAAATAATGGAAACACCTAGCATCAAGGCATCATAATATTGAAATATCTACAAAACCTTCAAAAGCTTGTTTATTTTTTGTTTTCTTTTTTTATTTATTATTAATGTTGCCTAATATGTTTTGCTAAAATTACTGTTTCTTTTCAGATATCATTAGAAAAAGGTAATTAAAATTCATTAAAGTGATAGATTTATCGGACTTTCAAAGAGGTCAATTTATTGGTGCTCGTATGGCAGCTCTGTGATGATTTTGGGGGGTGGGGACTATGTCTTGGAAATCTGCCGGCCCAATGGTTTCCCTTCATGGCAGAATTAGTAGTCAAGACTATTTAAGCATTTTATCTGATCAAATTCATCCTATGGTTGCAGAACTGTTTCCGGGGGGAAACGTAATCTTTCAGGATGATAATGTACCAATTCACACAGCTAAAGTTGTTACTGAATGGCACGAGGAACATTCTAGTGAAGTTGAATATCTTATCTGGCCACCACAGTCCCCAGATCTCAATATTATTGAACATCTATGGTGCATTTTAAAAACACAAGTAAGGAGTTGATCTCTTTCACCATCATCATTACAAGAACTGGAGACTGTTTTAGCTGAAGAATGGACAAAAATTCATTTGGAAACAATTCAAACTTTGTAAGAGTCCATACCTCGTAGAATTCAAGCAATAATTACTGCCAAAGTTGGTCCTGGCCCATATTAAAATAAATTTGTTTGAAATTTTAAGGCGTTTCCATAATTTTGTCCAACCTCTGATTATATATACATGTGTGTGTGTGTGTGTGTGTGTGTGTGTGTGTGTGTGTGTGTGTGTGTGTGTGTGTGTGTGTTTTAAAATGTTTACAATCTTTGTATATGGAACAAATTGTTTTACCGTTCGATAGAAAGCTTTGTTATAGTGTTATGAGATATATTGGTTTATTTCATATCTCATACCGGTACATCATTATCATCATCATCATCATCATCCTCATCCTTGTCATCATTGTCGCCTTCATCGTCGTTGTCATTGTTATCCTTCTTCAGGTACTTGTATGGCTTGAAAGTGGTTTTTCAAAATAGAGTCTTGGTACTTGAGGTCGTTTACCATTTTCTGTCTGAGTTTTGGCTTGTAGAGATCAGACTAAACTATGTTGATATATGATGATATTCCTATTGATGTGAAATGTAATTCTTACTGGAAAAATGATCGTATTTTGTTATGTGCTATATGATATATGATATATATTCATATATTGCAGAGTGATATGCATAGTTTGATATGAAGTATGTTATAAAAGTTATAAATTATTGGGCACGAAACTGTACTTTCAGAGACTTGTTTGTCCTAATTTTATTATATATGTGTGTATACACACACACACACACACACACACACACACACACACACACACACACACACACACACACACACACACACACACACA
>NC_069001.1:22457565-22459513 GCF_001194135.2 Octopus bimaculoides | reverse complement strand
CACACACACACACACACACACACACACACACACACACACACACACACACACACACACACACACGAGTAGACCAAAGTAAGTTAATCAAATTCTTTTATTCTCCCATGTATTGAATTCTGTGTCTTAAAGCAACTCCAACTCTAGGCTATGCTGTTTGTTGTTGCAACATTATTGCAACTCATTTTAAAATAACTGGAGAACTTAACTGACTAAAAGACTTTGCAACATCATGAATAATAAATAAACATGATACTAGCATGATTTCCATAAAAAGGAATTTATACAAATAACAATTTCATTTAGTGTTTATTCTAGAACTCAGAAAGATTAAATGTACTTAAGTGAATAAAGAAATTCTTATCAACCAGAAACCACCAAATAAAGTGACGAGAATAAATTAAAACTGAATGATTGAAACTCAGTAAGAAATTGTAGATAGGAAAATGAAAGAAAACTGATTTGGCAAACATAATGACAGAAAGTGTTTGTTGTGTGAGGCGGATTATTGATTCTATAACTTCTTTACTCAAATGGAATTTCACTTGCAGACTACGTGCCAACAAATGAAGCTCTAAGTGGCAACTAGACTTGCTAGAAATAGAGAATGAATATCCCTCCAGTCATGACTTACTCTCTTAGTGGTACACTACACTGAGGAAATAATTAAGTTATGCTCGTTTATTTAGTGCTTTTCTCCTAGGTTAACTTATACAGAAGCTCGAATGTTATTTATGGATATAAGATCTGTTGGTTTGGGAATGCCACCGGCTCATCAAGGATGGCCAAAACAATCCTTCAGAGAACAGTCATAGGCGGCCGACGCAGAGGCAGACAGAGAAAGTGGTGGGAAAACAACACCTGTGAGTGGACACGCCTTAAGATGAGAGACGCGATGCGAGAGGCAGAATACAGATGATTGGAGGGATCTAGTCGCAATGTCATTAGTGGTGCCCCAACAGTCAGCCAGACTACGGGATACGTAATGTAAAAAGGTCGGTAAAAGCTTTTGCTCTGAATTTAGTTTCAGTAATGGAGAAAATGAGTGAAAGAGAGAGAGAGAGAGAGAGAGAGAGAGAGAGAGAGAGAGAGAAAGAGAGAGATTGAAAGAAAAAAATAACGAAGTGTATGTATATGTCACATGTGTGCATTCGTGAAAGAGTATGTGTTTGTAGATGTGTATGTATGAGTACGAACTGCAGCAATGGTGTAGCAAACGATGTCAGCAGCCGGAAAGAAAGACACTTTTGCACAACCCCACCATAAGCGTTTTTGTTGGTTTCAGATTTTGGCACGAAGCTAGCAATTTAGGAGAAATGAGTAAGTTGATTATATCGACCGCCACTGTTCAACTGATACCTATTTTATCGACCCCGTAAAGATGAAAGACAAAGAATTTGAACTTAGGTGTAAAGACGGACGAAATGCCGCTAAGCATTTAGCTCGACATGCTGACCTTTCTGTTTGCTGCCCTTCATATCTTCCCCGAAGAATGACTTCTCCCTTTTGCCCCCCCCCTTTTTTTTACTCCTCTGGAATTCAGTAATTGATTCGACATAAATGGTAAGCTGTAGAGATAAAATAAATCATTGTTTGACCTATAAGTCAATTCTGATCCGATAGACCTGGAATCGATAAAATTGCATTTATAATTATTCCGCTTTTAAGGCGCATTTTTTGCCTTTTATCTTTCAATTGTTTCAGTTATCGGTCAGCGGCCATGCTGGGGCACAGCCCTGAAGGATTTTAGTCGAACAAATAAACCCCAGTACTTTTTTTAAGCCTGATACTTATACCGTCGGCTTTCCTCCAGAACTGTTGTTTCATGGATATAACCAAATCAACACCAGTTGTCAAGCGATGGGGAAGACACACATGGGGAAGCGATGGGGAAGACACACATGGGGAAGCGATGGGGAAGAGTGAGGAGAGGGTGGGAAGGGAGGGTGGG
>NC_069001.1:22454954-22457444 GCF_001194135.2 Octopus bimaculoides | reverse complement strand
GGTGGGAAGAGAGGGTGGGAAGAGAGGGGATGGAAAGGGAGAGACAGGGGTTGAAAGGGAGAAACAGGGGTAGAAAGGGGGAGAGAGGAGTGGAAAGGGGGAGAGAAGGGTGGACAGGGGTGATAGGGGTGGTGGAGGGGAAGGGATTGCATTGAGTCCAATAAAACAATCTCTTTAATGTTGACTGAAGGCCTCACACTTTGGTTTCAAACCGCCTCCAAGATACTCGATAGCTATTACAGAATTTAGATGGTTGCAAACGCTGGGACAAAGTATATAGTCAGAAGATTTCACTGTCACCTGGCGTTCTGATTCCCGAACTCTTTTTCTTTTACATCTTGCAACTATTTGTCAAAGATTATTCAGTGGGGGTATACCACTAAATACGAGAGGAATCAGACCCCTTTAGTAATATCTCAGCACCCTATCAGCTAATGCATGATCATATATTCTTGGAGCCTTGAACTTCCCTCCGGGGAGTGCAAAGTACCGAGAAACCCATTGACAGCCATCGACATTTCACTAGACTGCTTCTTCAAGAGTGATTATCAGCAGCTCATGAGTCGTGATCGCTTTTCTCGCTCAAATGGAAACTAAATAAAAATGAAGTCGAACTCTAATCACACCTAACTCTCTGGAAAATTCTCTCACTTCTTTGTATATAAATGTGAACATCAGTCGATCTAAAATGACTTTATATGATCTTTGAAAAAGAAAAATGCTTCCCGCACACCTTGTTTCTGTCCGAATTTCAAACTTCTCATTCACTTATATTTAGCAATCCCAGTATTAAGGCCCCACCATATGTTTCAAGATTTCTTTAATGAATCAAAACGTTTCTCTGTAATCATTGAACTCGCTGGAAAATACAGTCAAATTTCTTATAAATCATCTCCTACTGTCATAGAGAAAACATTTCAATATGTGGCCCTCCCTCCCTTCCTTCCTTCCTTCCTTCCTTCCTTCCTTCCTTCCTTCAAATGGAAAAGAAACGAAAAGCGACCACAGTTGTAATGTCTTTGTTCATATATTTGCTCTGTCAGGGATGACAGAGAGTTAAACAACAGCAATATTTCTCTGAAAATAGGTCTGTGCGTTTACAATCCACTTCCCCCAACATTCACTTCTTCACTTTGTATATCAGCAACAATTTTTGTTTTTTTATCTAACTCAAATTCTCTAATTCTTCATTTCTTGAAATTCACCTGCTGCATCTACCATTCTTCACACTCCTCCAGCCATCCATCAGTCAACAGCATTGTAGTTATCTCTTACATTGCAGTTAGCTCATCAACAATGCTTGTCGTACAACCCTTTCTAATTAGTCGCCATCTTCAGAAATATTTACACTCACGACCCTTCTTCAATCTTGTACTCTTCCCACAATAACGATGTCCTTCAAACAAGTCGGTATCATCACCCACTCGTATTATTGATCACCAAAATCACCATTGATCCAATTCTCTCATTAATATCGAGCTACCATTGTGTCCTTGCCGCCAACCATTGCTTAATCAAGGCCGCCAGCTACGCAACTACAGATTACGTACACAGCGCTCTCCAAATTTGTTTCAACAAACTAGAGTACCCCAGTTTTACGCTATATCTAGCAACAAACACTATATAAGATCTAGATTCTGTACATGTAAAAACAAAATAATGTATTTGATTGGAAATCGGTTTTATTTGGGACTACCTTTTGACTAAACTACAAATACTTGCCTAAACGGAAAAGAAACTTCTACAATCGCTCTTATCCTTTTCCATCCCACTTATATCAATGAACAATACATAACAACAAATTATACTGCGAGGTGACATTCTAACAAAGATTTAGCGGCGTCTTAGAGTGGGGATTATTATCATGGTAGACTTTGTCCATGAAGAGAATATGTGAAAGATAATTCAATTGTACGGGTGAAATAATTTGACTTTCAAATCATATTTAAAACATTTCCGTAGTGAAGTGAGAAATAATGTAAAATTGAAAATTAAAGTTGTTTGATGATTAAGCACATTGTTTCTACATGAATATGTGTCGTAGATTTATTTTGTCAGTTATTATCGGGCGAAAAGTCATCTGTACTATATACTTACAGTAATTTATAGGACTTGTGTCACTGTTCCAACATTCTGTATTTCAAAGCAAATAATACAATGGAGCGCTGCATCTTAAAAGAAAAACTGACTGTTGCAGTTTACTTTCTCATTCACCTTTAAAGCATAAGCAGTACTTAAATTATCTGTCCTATATTTTCAAACGTGATTTCATTGTCTAATGAAGTTTGGATTAAATCGACTCTTGTACTTGACTAATATCTTCTTTGATACACACCGAAAAGATAAAAATAAAAAGGAAGGGTGAACTTGATAAGATTTGAATGTAAAGGACCGGAATGAAATACTGCGAGGAACTTTCTCTGATATATTGACAATTCTTCCAATCAACTGCGCTGATGTTGATTAGTAATATATATATATATATATATA
>NC_069001.1:22447869-22454893 GCF_001194135.2 Octopus bimaculoides | reverse complement strand
ATACATACATACATACATACATACACACACGCATGTGTAATTATATATATATATATATATATATATATGCATACATACGCGCATGTAAGATTATATATATATATACACGGTGACACATATGTCTAGAGTATTTGCATGTGGATATATCTGTAGATATATCGTTTTAGTTTATATCTTCTAAAGAAGATATAAAGTAAAACGATTTAATAGGTCATCCAACCTAATAGATTTATAAGTAGAAATCTATATGATATTCTACAAAACTAAAATGTCAAGTTACGGATTTAAATATGGGACATAATTCGAAGACAAAATTAAGAATAAGAAATATGGTTCAAAGTGATGCTGTTCTACGAATGAAGAATTTGAGTGGATAGCATATTAGAACAAAAGAGTTACTGAGACAGTCAGAATTTTATTTAAGAAGGGAAATTATATCTAGTAGGGAAGACAAATAAATAAATAACATGGTAGGAATTGGAGAGAGGGAATCTGGTGATATTAGTAATTGAAAAAAAAGTACACTTGTTTAAGTATTGAATCAATACTATCTACAAGAGAATATATCCACAAAATACATAATCAGCAATTCCATAGAACTGAATAAGTTTTACTATGCACGACGAAGCCTAAACCCTTTTGTCATTATTATGACTATAGACAGTGTACGGAGTTTTTAAAATTGGTTCCCTTCGCTTAAAAGCAATTTGAAACGTGATTAATTTTAAGACTTTAATTGTTCGAAATCTCTATCTAATGGGAAGTTTCTAAGTGTTTCTGCAAAGTTGCCACGTGCAAATAACAATTTCATAACCGTTCTGAGACATGGGGATAGCAGAGTTAAAACCCGCAATCTGTTGTGAAAATTACTTTGATTTGCATTAAATACAGGTTGGAGAAAATGAAAGCTTTGAATGGATTACCAAATTTTTAAGTTACGTAAACACATCGAATTTTCAGGAGCAAATTTTCTTTATCTCTATTAGTTTTTCTTCAAATGAGAGAATATTTGATACACACACACACACACACACACACACACACACACACACACACACACACACACACACACACACACACACACACACACACACATATGTATATGTATATAGGCGCAGGCGTGGGGTGTGGTAAGTAGTTTGCTTTCTTGGTCAGTGTTGCCTTTGCACTGATAGGAGTCACGTCGCTGTACACCAACGTCGTGAATTGTTTAACAAGTGAAGCACAACTACAAGATAAGACATTTGTCTTTTGAGATTCATTGGGGGTTTGTAGCTCGTGTTTATTTATTTTTGTCGAACAAGAAATCTCCACTGAGTTCCGGGCATTTGTCTGCCTGTGGAGGTGTTTAAAGTCTCACTTAGCGGTGAGAAGTGTGTTTTGGGGGCGTATCCCTCCTATTATAATGGAGCTTAATTTTTATCATTTTTTGGTGAAATTGTTGTGAATGTTTTGTGGCCTGGATTACCAAGAGGATTGCTGAGTTGACCAGGAGTACCAGGATGGACAGAAGAGTTTGCTGTGTTTTGGAACTGCTTCTTGTCTTCTTCCTTCCTTTCTGCATTTTAGTTTCTTTTTTTTTAACTCTGTGAACTATTTTTTGTGAACTTTTTTTAAAACAAAACATGGCAAAAAAGACGAATAACACTGTGTTGGAGTAGGAGATTGTCCCACCCAAACAGTGGATGAAAGACTTTGAAGACAGGATTGTGGTGTTAAGGACTTACTCAAAGTCGCTCAGCACCATTGCCCTCTTTCAAAAGACTCAAATTGAAAAAGAGTTGGCAGAATATTTACCAACTATTAAATTCATCTCCAGCGGGATCAAATTTGCAACGGTGTGGTTGATATTTGACACTCCTGAGGAGGCTCGCAAATTTGCGAGCCAGCCCTTAGAGGGCAAAGAGAGTTTGTTCCTTCCTACGTATGGTGGGAAGAAGTTGACAAGAGCTTGGGTCTGCGGGTTGCCACTCGGGATAGAACCCCAGTAGATAGAGGACACTATCCCCTGGGGTCTGGGTGGCAGCGGTTCCAAGCTGCTTAATGTTAAAATTTTGCCGGCGGCTGATTGGGTTGGGTCAAAAGCTGTTTTGACCCTGTGGACCCGATCACCCAAGAATCTAGTTTTTTCAGATTTTTTGAAAATAGCCGGTTGCAGGTACCCAGTGATTCTTGAGGGACGCCTCCAAGTGTCACCTGTGCATGTAACCGGGCCACATAAAAAAGAGCTGTCCTCAGGACCAGAGTAGGGTGCAGGAACAGTTGGTTGTGGAAGAGCCCCCCTCCTCCTCCGGAGGGAGAGATGGAGGTAGTCGAGAAGGTAGAGACCGCCCCGGAAAAAAGGTGAAAAAAGGAAGAAGGTGGGCAACAATGGTTGCTCACCGAAGGACCCTAAAGCTGCGGGAGAGAACGATGATCCTCTGGATAAAGTGAGGAAACTACCCCCTCCCGTATCAAAGACAAGAAAAAAGTAGAAAAAGAATGGGACATTACCGGCGGTTTGCAGTACACTGCCGGCATGTCCCGAAACCTCATCTGTGAGAATTGTGCCACCGACAGAGGAAACTGTGGCCCCTCACAGTGTAATAAATGAGGAATTTGTGATCTTCTTTCATAAGGGAGGGGCCGTAGAGAACTTTGTGAAGAATCTTGAAGGTCGGGAACAGGCGGTCCTGACCTGCATTGATAGCCCGGATTGGTCTCCGCAAGCGGCTGTGGAGGAATTGGGGGAAAATTACTTCTATAGGGTGATGGATTTCTTTATTAAGGAAGAATATAATTATATTTTTTGGGACCCCTGCTTGCGACTGCAGGATTGCTTGTAGGCGGCAACAGACTTAATCGGGGAGACAGAGTAAGAGGTCCTAGCGCTTCGATTCGAACTTGGAGATTGGTAAGAGGCTTAGCGCCTCAAGTTGAATATTTTCTGAACTTTTTTGATTGATAAGAGGCTCAGTGCCTCAATTTGTAATTATTGTAAGAGGTTCAACACCTCATTTTCTCTTTAAAAAGAACAATGTTATCGGGAAGTAACAATCGGCGGGCGTTGGCGCCTTGAACAAACATTACGAATAGTAGGTCCGAAATCTTCAACGACTTATAAAAATGAAATGTGGTAGATGGAATTTGCCAGGAAGTTTGACAGAGGAACCATTCGTATTTTGGAAATAGAGTAAATCTATTGCCTGATTTTACACAACTAGCTAGTTCTTGGGTAAATTTGGCTGCAAATGTTTTAGTCATGATAACCTGTTTTAGTCACGATAACCTGTTTCTGCTACCCATAAAAGACATAAAACAATTCATAGTTACTGCCCCTTTTGCCTCTGATTAATCAAGCCACCACGTGACTAATTAGTGGAAAGGCTGACGCAATGAAACTATCTTCTAAAATTCAATACTGTGCTTTTCGTTAATTATATTTACCTTTTATCGTTTACATGTTCCAGTTATCAGACTGCGACCATGCTGGAGCTCTGCCTTCAAGAATTTCAGTCGAATGAATCGACCTTAGTACTAATAGATTTTCCAAAGCCTGGTACCTATTTTATCGGTCATTTTTGCGAACCGCTAAGACAGAGGGACGTAAACACACTAACATCGGTTGTCAAGTAATGGTGGGGACGAAAACAAACACAAACACACACACGACGTACGTCTTTCAGTTTCCGCCTACCAAATGCACTCACAAGGCTTTGGTCGGATTGAGGTTATAGTAGAAGACACTTGCCCAAGGTGACACGGAGTGGGACTGAAACCTGAACCATGTGGTTTGGAAGCAAGCTTCTTACCAAAGAGCTACGTCTGCGCTTGAAGTAAATGGAAGAATAAATATCACTTTATGTTAAGTCACTCTGTTGCAATTTTTCTTCGGTTACTATTTAAAATTCGGTCACTGTTTAAAAAAAAAAAACGGTACATTAAGACAGACAGAATTAAAATCTGACATTACTTTATGATTTTAAAGGTTAATGTGCAAATGAGCAGTTCTAGGCTCGAGTCAGCTGCGTGATAAACTTCGATCTTTCAGAGAGTCCCTGTTCGATCAATGGCTTAGCAGTGAAATTTGGTCGGTGTTTGCGGTGTTTAAAGCTAGATGAAGCATGACTGAGCCGAACTCCGATCAGTGTCATTTCCGCCAAGACTAGTCATTGTTTATCACTAGTATAATACTATCCAACATATATGCTTCAGTTGTTGTCGTCAGTCCAAGATCATAATTGAAAAACATTGATAAAAGTCGCTTCAGTCATGATAATCTCTTCGTCCGTATATCAGCATATCATGTTCATATTACCAAGTATAATCATTACATTAGGGTGCGACTTTTGCGAGATTTGGCAGCTAATTTCAGCCGGCTGTTGATCACAAAATGGCTCCCTGTTTAAAGAAATCGTCTGCAAAATAACGATATTTATTTCTCAACCTTTCTCCCATAAATCTTCTACCCACTTATTTTCCCACACTCTTCCTCTTTCTCTCTTGCAATTTTTATTCCATGTCTTTAGAATAGGTGGTTAAACTAGTCATTCTGTTACTACAGTGCTCACGTTCAGAGACGTTGTGGCTTCCATGTTGAATGGATAATTGAATATTTTTTATTCTCTTATAAAATGTCAATTAGCTTTTTCATTTCTAAATTGTATAGCTCTTTCCCATTACCTGATTGCTTGCTAATTGTCATATTGTGTTCGATGGTAAAAGTGACGTGTATTAAGAAGCGTGTCTGTTCTATTATTCATATATATATATATATATATATATATATATATATATATGGCGGGTGTAATATTTATGCATTCCTACATATATGTGTGTGTACGTGTATGCATATATAGATACATATCCATATATACATATATGCATATGTATATATGTATACACACATATATAAATATATATATGTATATATATGCACATATATATATATATATATATATGTATATACATACACATATACATACATATATATATGTATATACATACACACATATATATACATATATACATATATATACATATATATATATATACACACGTACTATTTTCGGTTCGAAAAAGGGTATCCCCACGCACTCAGCAAACCGCTTATAGCGTTGAGGGACTACCCTGTTGAACTATGATTTTCAGATGGAATTTTTGACATCAAAGAAAATGGGACACGCAGATGGGCTGTCTAGGCTAATTCCAAACTATAAGGAACCTTTTGAAGACACGGTGATTGCATCGTTAAAACTAGAAATGGAACTGAAGAACATTTTGTGCAATGTAGTACGTGATTTGCCGGTAACGCTGGAAGAAAATAAATTGAAATCGGAAAAAGATATGTTCATAAACAAGATTTAAAAAATATTGTGGGAAAGTAACACGAAAAATAATATAAATGAGCGGAAAGCAGGTTCAAAGCATCATTCAGTATGTGAAGATGTATTATTATATGCACAAAGGGTGGTAATACCTGAAGCACTGCAAAACAGAATATTGAAAGACTTCCATGTGGGATGAAAAGCCTCATGAGGAGCTATGTGTATTGGCCGAATATGGACAAGCAAATTGAGAGACTGGTAAAACAATGTAGGGGATGTGCTATGGCAGCAAAGGCGACCACAGTGCAGATACAGCCGTAGCCAAAAGCGGATTCAGCATGGTCTAGACTGCATGTGGATTTCGCAGGACCAATAAATGGCTCTTATCATATCATCGTGGTGGATAACTATTCCGAATGTCTTGAAGTGTGTAAATGCTCAAGGCCAACCACAAATGTGACTACTGACTTCTCGGAAGAATTGTTCGCCCGTTATGGAGTACAAGATACGATTGTGTCAGATAATGCTACACAATTCACGGCAAAGGAGTTCGAAAGATTCTGTAAGTCGGTCCAGCATGTGTTAACTCCGCCTAATCATCCAAGGTCAAATGGGTTAGCGGAAAGATTTGTCGACACATTCAAGAGAGCCTTAAGAAAGACCAGACGAGAATCCTTTGAGGAAGGAAATATGACAAAGTTCTTACAGATGTACAGAATAACATCGAATCCAAATGCAGAGTCGGGTAGATCACCCGCAGACTTGATGTTCTCCAGAAAGTTTCGTTCTGTGTTTGACAAATTGTTGCCGAGTAGGAAACGGAAAATACAAAATTCAGGAAGTAGAACGAAAATTTTTAACACAGGTAACAAAGTGTATTTTAAAATATATAAAAACGGAAAACAGGACTGGGAACAAGGTAATACAACTGGATGTCTGGGTAGCGTGATGTACATGGTAAAAGGACAAAAATACGAACATAGAAGGCATTTTAACCAATTAAAGAAAAGATATACCAAAAACCAAGAAAGGCGAGAGGAGCCAATGGATATATGGTATGACATGTTCGAGGTCCCAAACCACAAGTGAAAACAGAACCGATACGTAGGTCGAACAGGAAAAGAAAACATACAGAAATGTTAGAAATTAACGTCAAGATAAAGACATATGCCTGCTTCTTACCAAGGAAATAAAATAGATAAAAATAAAAGAATAAATTAAAAAAAACAGACAAGATAATCTCAAAAGAGGGAGGTGTTGTTTGGAAGTAGAACACCCCTAATTGTTGGCTCCTAATGGACTGTGCCACAGAGAACCTTCAGTAAGGCAGAGTCCAAGAGGTGCGTATTGTCGAGGGTTGTTACCAGTGTCAGGAGTAGAACGATTTGCGAGGACATTATTATTATTCCGTTATATCGCATGTCAAACGTGCGATGCAATATTATATATATATGCGTATATACACACACACGAAGGAGTGCTAAAACGTTCCTGGCTTTAAGAGTGTCGTTAAAGGCCCAGTCGGAGGCTCAACCTTCCAAGTTCTTTTACAGGAATTAGAAAAAACCGAAGGACCACTGCAATAAGTGTGTGAATCTGTGAGGGGAATATGCTGAGTAAAATCATAGTTTACTGATCGGCTTTTATTTTCTTTCATCCAAAGACAGGAACTCTTCAGTACCCGCCTGTGTGTGTGTATATATATATATATATATATA
>NC_069001.1:22440693-22446980 GCF_001194135.2 Octopus bimaculoides | reverse complement strand
TATATATATATATATATATATATATATATATATATATATGAGGGAAAAATAGAGAGGAGTGTGAAATATTTATGAGTAGGAAGAGCTTTTAGAAACGCATAAACACAACCATTTACAATTGTATTTGCAGAGAAAGAAAAAAATGCTTAAAATTTTATAATTATACATTTTACATTTAAAGCTTTCTGATAATGAAAAGTTATTTTTTCTTGCGATTTATCTATTTTGTACGTCATTATGTTTAAAGAAAATGGTAAATAACCTAATTATTTTAAAGATTTGCTTAAAATAGTGTAAAAGTCGTGTTACCATTATGGAAGATTAAATAGAATTTAAATTATAAGACTTCTGTTTCGTTGGAAAGCTTTTTAAAAATTAGAATCCAAACAACTCGATTTGATGATTAAAGTGCAGCCGGCTTCATTTTTCATTCAGTTTCCACTGACGATTCTTAATAATTATAGATGTTATAGCTTATTAGAGATGACATGTAGAAATTTATTTTCCATGTCAATACAATTTACATTCTTGTAAAGGAATTAATGAATTTGTTCATATGTAATTAGACAATTGAAGAGATGGTTAAAATTCATTGAGGTCGGAATGAACTAAAACATGCTTGGGTGTGTCTCCCTTATTTGCCAGAAAATGCAAAAAATAGTAATTATCAATAAGTTTTTACTTTTTACTTGTTTCAGTAAACAGCGTCCATGCTGGGGCACCATCTTGAAACGTTTCGTCCAATGGTTCTCAACCAGGGTCCGTGTGACCCCTGAGGGTCCACATAAGATTTTTGGGGGTCAACGGAAGAAATGAAAAAATTGGAGATGCACAATATTATTTGGAGGGCCCTTGAGAAAATGTTGCTATAAATGAAGGTATTGCTATGTATTTCAAGGAACAGGTTTCTTTCTCTATTATTTTACATAGTTCAACCTACACAAGTTAATGTGCGAAAAACAAAATAGGAATTTTGAAAGAAATTTCAATAAAAGTAGTTTTTAAAGATCAAATGACTACGTATGTGGTGGTGAGGTCCAGCAGAATAAAATAGTAATCAAAGGGATCCATAGATGAAAAAATGGTTGAGAGCCCCTAGTTTCGTCGAAAAAGTCTGGTGCATATTTTATCGTTTTTCATATGCCGGACTGCTAAGTTACGGGAACGTAAATAACCGACACAGGTTGTCAAGAAGTGGGGAGCCAAACACAAACAGAAACGCGTGCGTGCACACACATATGACTATATATATATATATATGTACAAATATATATATATAAATACCTTAATACACAAATAAAGAAATTTTACCTACGAATGCGGTGTTAAGCAGTCATTCTCGTCGTTCGACATTTACATACATATATAGGTGCAAGGGTAGCTCTTTGGTAAGAAGCTTGCTTCCCAACTACATGGTTCCGGCTTCAGTCCCACTGCGTGGAACCTTGGGCAAGTGTCTTCTACTATAGCCTCGGGCAGACTAAAGCCTCGTGAGTGGGTTCGATAAACGGAAACTGAAAAAAACCCGTCGTATATGTGTGTGTACTTATGTGTGCGCGCCTGTTTTTGACCCCCGCCGTCGCTTGACAAAGACGTTGGTGTTTTATTTCCTTTCCGGCATTAGTTGTTCGGCGAAAGTGAACGATAGAATAAGTACTAGGCTTACAAAGAATATGCCCTGGGCTCGATATATATATATATATATATATATATATATATATTGGGTCATCCCATAGATAATATAGCTTTTTAAGTACATGAACTAAAAGTCGGAGAGGGATGGGATAAACTACCAGCATCAACTTGCTATAAAAGCAGGTAGTAATTTTACCTTTTCCTTAATCTTATACAAGTTTGAAGAGTGCGATTCGATTTTCACAGTTATTTTTTCAAAGCTATAATATAAGTGACAAAGGGGCATATTCGGCATATTTTGCTTTATGAGTTCTATAAAGGCAACAACGAAAGTGCGAGGAATATTAATGCTGTATATGGGGATCGGACAATACGCGTAAGCCAGTGTCAACGGTGGTTCCAGAAACTCCGAACCGGAAACTACAGCCTAGAAGACCAGCCTCGTACTGGAAGATCTGCTGAGCTCGACGAGGACGTCCTGCAAACCCTGATGGAACAAAATCCCATCGTAACTATTGAGGAAGCTTGGATTTGGTCATTCAAACTGTCATTCAAGTCAGCGATAGAAGAAAAACAACCATCTTTGGTTTCAAGACGAAAGGTGTTGTTCCATCAGGATAATGCTAGGCCACATAGAGCGAGGATGACATTCCAAAGGTTGGAGCAGTTTGAATGGCAGACAATGCCCCACCCACCATATTCGCCGGACATCGCCCCATCTGATTATCATTTATTCTTAAGTCTTCAAAATTATTTAGACGGAAAAAATATGAATTCTGTAGACGAGATTGGAACTGTACTGGAGGAATATTTTTCGTCACGGACAAGTGAATTTTAGAAGTGAGGTCTTGCAAGTCAACCAGACAGATGGAAAAGCATTGTAGAAAAAGAAAGAGGGTTTATCTTTAATGAAAAAATAACTTTGTTTATATAAATTTTGAAAAAATATGTGTTAAAAACCGCATAATAATGCAGATTTTTAACACTTATTTTGTGTGATGACTCAATATATACTAGCAGAGGAACCCGGCTGCTCGGGAATTAAATTGTTCTTTATATATTGGAAATAAAAAGCAAAATACGTTGTATAGGATTTTGTTATTCTAAATTCAATGTATTCTTCAATTGAGAAATCAATTCTGAATTCATAATAAATAAATAAATGAATAAATAATAATAATAATAATAATAATAATAATAATAATAATAATAATAATAATAATAATAATAATAATAATAATAATAATAATAAATGCCCGGATGCAATACCAGACAGTGGCTCTCATGGCTTCTGATCTGAACTGATTGGAAGTGTAATTATGTACATTGTTTTGTCTTGGTATAAAAGATGGGCTACAGCTAATATTCTACTCAACACCACTGATTTGCGTGTCAGTTGTTTGATCTTAACCAGTTGAGCATGTCTCTTAGTGGCTGACGATATGTGCATCTCTGATCACGAACAGAAGTAGTAGGGGAGCATCATAGCCATGTGTTGAGAGGAATTCTTTGGGGTTTGAATAATTCACCTTTGGGAACATGGGTGTTTTGCTCAACATCCTTAAACAAACCTTATTCAGGGACCTTTTGAGTGGGATGGGCTACTTGGCCAGAAGAAAATTCTAACTGGACCCGACCTGCGAGGTCATGCGCTGTTTATCTTGATATGAGATTACCATGTCGCGCACATATTGTTGTGATGCATGTGCCTGGTGTACCCTCATCAGACGGGTAGCCATGATGGGTATATTGGGCTTCGTATATTTTACTCCAGTATCACTTTGATGGCATGCACTGTTCTCTCACTGAATAATAATAATAATAATAATAATAATAATAATAATAATAATAATAATAATAATAATAATAATAATAGTAATAATAATAATAATAATAATAATAATAATAATAGTAATAATAATAATAATAATAATAATAATAATAATAATAATAATAATAATAATAATAAAACCAAAAATGCAAAATTTACCACTTTTATGAAAGGAGATAAATTCTATCACGTATGTTGAAGGAATTTACGTAAGAGCTTCCTGGTAAACAACATTTTTGTCGTCTGGTTTTGGAGCATTGACAAGTAAGTTTTGCAAACACCCAGCCCTGGAGCAACCAATATAAACTTGACTATGAGAAACTAGGAGAAAAGCAAGGATCAATTAAGTCTGACCTTGGGCTTTATTAATAGACATTACGAAACAAAGTCGCATTGGGAATTGTGTTCAATTGAATTCAAATAGCATGTCTGTTGGTTTGGAACTCTTGGAATGATAACCTCTTCCCCAGAGACACATCCAGTGATGATGGTAGCTTTTATCACATTAGGTAATATCTTCATATTCAACCTTGTTCCATTGCATAATCTAGGAGGATCTAAATTTCTTAGAAGCATTATTAGGATTCCTGCCTTCAGAAAAAAGCTCATGTGGAGAAGTTCGAGGTGGCTCAAGAGAATTAAGGAACTCTGTTGTTTAATGGACAGCTTGATTTTTATCTAGAACTTAATCAACTGATTTGAACTACTTAATGACTGTCGGAATCTCATTCATTAATTTATGGTTAATCCTTGCTACTGTCTCAAGTTTTGGATTACGAATTGCCCTTTCACACAACCATTTATGTGTATTATAATTATTACTTAAATCTGGAGATACCCTGTTCTTCAATTCACCTGGAGAATTCACCATGAGCAAAATGAGCCAAATTAATATCATCATTCCCATTAAACGGTACTTTCCCATTTCGTAATTAGAGGAGCCAGGTTGAAAACTGTTCTGCATATTAGTCCCCATGTAATAAAGTTTACACGTTTGAATTGAATGAGAATTTCTATACTTTATTCCATTGGTGTGAAGACTTAATGCATGCTTTTATTTCATCAGACTTTGTTTCTCTCGAAATGACTGGTAATGTCTGTCTGAAGTCTCCTGATAAAAGTAATGTAATTCGTCCCATAAATTTATTGTTATCTCTGATGTCATGTAAGATCTCATCAAGAGCTTCCATTGCACCTACATGTGACACGGTGCATTCATCCCAAATGATCAGGTGGCATGGACGCAACACTTCTGCTGAACCCGAACCTTTGTAACCGGGTTTAGGAGTAATGTAAAAGCAGAATAAGCTGTTCGTCCTCTTCGGAGAATGGTGACAGCAATGCCAGATGATGCTACAGCAACTGCAATTCTTTTTTGTTGCTTTACCTTGGAGAGAAGTAATGTTGTTACAAATATTTTGCCTGTGCCACCAGAAGCATCAAGAAAGAAAATTCCTCAGCTGTTTTTCTCTGAGTGACGAAATAATTTTCTGATATGCACAGCGTTGTTCTGGAAGAAGTTTAAGTTCATGTTCATTCACAAATGCAGCCAAGTCTGTGATATAATAATTTGTCTCTCTTGATATGTCTCTTGAAGTTAAATCACTAATTTGACGGTTTGTTTTTGGCCGTCCAGAGCCAGACTCTTGCAAATTTTTGCCTCCCATGGCCAAAACTTGAACTTCAGTGTCAATCAGTGCTTGGTTAAAAATTGTTTCAGAGGACTGAATATTGATATCTGGGTTTGCCTGTTGAACTGCATATTTTAAGTCCTCAACTATGTCCTCACAATGTTTCATCCAAAGCTGTAGGGGACTGTCAAGTTGACACATGTTCAGTATAATTGTAAAAAGGTTACAGAGTTTCCTTGGAGAATCTGATTCTGATGCTTCAGTCAATGCAAGGTCCCAGTGCTTGTCATTTTCTAAATAACCTTATTGATAGCATGTTTCCCTATTAGTTTCACACACGTGACCATTTATCCTCCTCGAATCTTGGAATAATTTGTGACTACGTACTTCATGCAAAAGGAGCCGTAATTAGTAGCATTCTGTTTGGCTTGGGTTGACTTTACAGTCTTGAAAGAACGTCATCCCCGTTTCCTCTTATGCCATTTATTGTTTCTCCAGGTGTTGGTAAAGGGGTTTTCTTGCATCTCCATCTATTTGACACAACTTAGAAAAGGCAGTAAGGGTAGTTTCTTTTCGCAAAGATGCTTGTTGCAAGGTTGTTTGTTTTGTAAAGATAACCCTGTGGTCATTCTGTAGATGGACACTCAGATGAACGATGGCTGGGTGCTTCTCATGAATGGTAAAATTGACGATGCGCCAAAATGGCCTCATTGGTACTGATGTATCTTCCTCTGTCATACTGTGAAACTTAGTCATTTTTATTTATCTGCTGACTGCCATTCTGCACAAGAGTGTATGTTGCATCATCTAAACCTTTGTTTATATATTTGTAAACATACTTGATAGAGTTAACAGAGTTGCAGATGTCAACATTGAATCAGGCTACCTGTATTCGTCTTTGCTTCACTGTAGAATACTGATGATCCACATTTTTGGAAACTTTTTGAAAATTAAAATAGGGATTAAATGGGGAAAATGAGTTACGTGAACATCTTCACAAGAGTGATTGAAATAAATGGCGAATGTGGAACGCCGCACGCATGCGCGCACGCAGACACATATACAGACACATACACAGTATCAAACATCAGACGAAATGGACGTGTGTGTGTGAGAGAGAGAGAGAGAAAGAGAGAGAGTGAGTGCCACTTAGACATCACTCTCTCTCTCTCTCTCTCTCTCTCTCTCTC
>NC_069001.1:22437612-22439884 GCF_001194135.2 Octopus bimaculoides | reverse complement strand
TGTATATTTTCTTTTACTATTTTTATAATTGGTATAGATCATTGTTATTGTAAATAAAAGACAACACCACAGAGGAATCGACATAAGCTTTCATATATATATATATATATATATATATATATATATTATATATAAACAACTGACTTCTATATAGTTTCCGCGTACAATATTCACCCAGAAGGCATTAACCAGCCAAGGGCTGTAGTAGAAGACACATGCTTGAGGTATTACCCAGTGAGACTGAACTCGAAACCACATGGTTGCAAAGCTGCCATCTTAATCTCGCAGCCATGCTTGAGTATTTATATCCTTTCCTCACTGAAAATATATTCCTAATCAACATTTTGAATGCCCCATGTATTTAATATATCTCTTTACTAAACTGCGTTAACATCAGAATAAATGTTAGCTACCGAAAATAGATATACTTTCATTAAGCTTAAAAGTTTCCATACCTATCATTATGATATCTCGTTCTACTTATTTAGTCTTTTACTAGATTATCTACTGATGTACTTTTAAAAATTAATCTACTACCGATCACATAATTTCTGCTTAACTCATTTCGTATTTTCGATGGGTTGTAAAAAATTTCTTTTAGATCGCTTTTTAATATACTTTCATCGTCAAAGGCAGTCAGTAACTGAATTAACTTAATAAAAAACCTTAATAAAAAAAAGAACTTATTTAAATGAAACCAAGCGTTATACGAAGCCCCTAGCACTATACATTATCTTTAGAATGTCTGACTTCTTCACCATTTATTCATGATAACTTATATTTTTTTACACCATCCTTATCAGTTTTGGATCAGTTAGCAACTAATTTTCTTACACTTTGTGAAACAAGAACTTTTAAGAAAGAAAGCGACTTGTTTAGAATTTACCCAGCAAAATATTTACAAGTGAGAGAATTTCTCAGACTGAATCATGTTTGACATATAAAAGGAATATTATAAAGACCTAATACTGCTCATGCCAAGGAGAGAGAGCCACTACATTTTTGTTCTACCTCTTTGATATAGCAGCCAAACCTTTCTGAAAGTACACCTTGCTCTCGTAAATAAAGAAGGATACTAAAGAAGCACTGAACAACCGATATGTATATATGAATGGGCAGTTGATCATTAGTCTATCAGCTAAAAGCTGACCTGGGGATAAACATTAAAATCAACCCAGTATTGCTATGTTTTGAAACCTCTTTCTAACAATTTCCCAGAACACCTCAACACTTCTTGAGAAAAATATAAACATTTCACAATATTATTCTCTATCCTATATAGACCAAGGTCTTTAACCCATAGGAGAAAGCAATATATATCGTTAAAACTCACCTATAAGACATTACATATAATTTATTTGGCAACAGAATATATTCGTTTTTGAAATTTCATTTTGTTCCAAATAGTTCAAAAATGCTCTGCAACTTTCGTATATACTGTCACTATAAAATGCTGGATTATCATTTCATCTTGCCATAAGACCTAGAAACACAAATCTTCACACTCAAACCTCTTCCTGTCTGACATTCGTTTTTACCATTTCATCTTGTAGTTGTGATAAATGATCATATTCCAACTTCATATAACCCTGTCCACAAACTCCAGCCCTTAATCTTTTCTTGCATCATCAATCAAATGTTTGCTGAAAACTTTGTAACACTGGCTCTGTATTCTGCGTTCAACTTTCAGAAATGTTTCCTTATTACTTATTTCTAGACGCGAAAATATTACAAAGCCTTGTTTTATGCGAAACCTCTTTGGACAATTTATTCTGATTCATCTGAGAACACAGGAAAATATAAATATGCGCATATTCACACATATGAGCATAGTTAAATATATATAGTGATATATTCTTAGCTATATCCACTTATACTGCTGCACACAGATAATGAAGGAGATGTCAGTACGCACCTCTACCAGGCTATGTATTGTATAATCTGACGTGTGTATTGAAACCTAGGCAGAGCTTACACAGATGCACACATGCAAGATTACTGTAGCATATTGACGTCGGAACATTCATTTCACCATTATCACCACCGCCGCCACTATTTTACATCCGATTTCTACACACACACACACACACACACACACACACACACAAACATTTGTTCACAGCCTGTATACAAGTCTCCTTGTTGTTGCCTATGCCAACCCCGTTACTTGCGTTTTTGGTGCATTCCGATTAGTTGGTGATCCCTTGACTCTGCATAAATTTATGTTTGTACATGCCCCTGTAAATATATATATACATACATACATACAAAC
>NC_069001.1:22435298-22436098 GCF_001194135.2 Octopus bimaculoides | reverse complement strand
AATCCGAAACCGGTTCCTGTTTAAGAATGCTTTTTTAGGTGATTTTAAATGTCTTGCCCGCTCACGTGTTGGTATGCTGCTATATTTCATGTTGAGAACAATTTAGGTCTTAATAGACACAAGATGTGATCTATTTCTAGCGCATTAATTGTCCACGTTAGTGGTCAACGTTATTTTTTTAAAACGTACCTTAATCCCCTGAGATTGCAGATAATATTTCTGAATCTCTTTGATTCTTTAGATGTGCTGGCCTCCTGATAATTAATCGATATTAATTAATATATGATTAATTACCAGATTTTATAATAATATATAGATAGATAGATAGATAGATAAATAGATAGATAGATACAGAGATAGAGTTATTAGTGAGGGATTTTCTGGGTAAAATACTTAATACGTTTTCTGTTCGTACACCAAGCTAACAATATTATTTAAATTAGTAAAGATCTCCGCGTATTTTTGTAGCAGAACCCAAGGTTATATTTCATCACAGTTCTATTTTGTAAATCCGTGGATGTGTTCTATGGTTGTCTTATACATATACATACATGCACACATACATACATACATACATACATGCATGCATACATACATACATAAGCTCGTCGAAACGCCGGTGTTAAAACGTGGGTAGCTGATGAAGTAGAATGTTCTCTATGTGGCTCGTGTGTTCTCGTCTACGTTTGTTTGCAATGTCCTGTACCCAGATATGCACCTATACATACAGGTGGATGTCGGTATGCACATACCTGTACGTATATATGCATATACTAATTTACTATTTGTTTATATATATA
>NC_069001.1:22429533-22434811 GCF_001194135.2 Octopus bimaculoides | reverse complement strand
GTTGTTGGTACTCCGTCGCTTACGATGTCGAGGGTTCCAGTTGATCCGGTCAACGGAACAGCCTGCTCGTGAAATTAACGTGCAAGTGGCTGAGCACTCCACAGACACGTGTACCCTTAACGTAGTTCTCGGGGATATTCAGCGTGACACAGTGTGACAAGGCTGACCCTTTGAATTACAGGCACAACAGAAACAGGGAGTAAGAGTGAGAGGAAGTTGTGGTGAAAGAGTACAGCAGGGTTCGCCACCATCCCCTGCTGGAGCATCGTGGAGCTTTTAGGTGTTTTCGCTCAATAAACACTCACAACGCCCGGTCTGGGAATCGAAACCGCGATCCTATGACCGCGAGTCCGCTGCTCTAACCACTTGCAAACTACCTACACTGGAGTAAACAACGAAGTTGACCTTGAGAAAATCAAGCCATTAGATTTCAAAGACTGACCTTGAGATGTATAGATAGACATTGCAAAGGAAAGTCATACTGGGAATTGTGTTCATTTGAACTCAAAGAGCATGTCTGTTGGTTTGATTGGAATCCAGTGATAATGGTAGCCTCTGTCACATTAAGTGATAATGTCTTCACAATCAACTTTGTCCCATTGCATAATTTGGGAGGATTTAAATTTCTTAGAAGCATTATTGGGACTCCTACCTTCAGAAAAAGTTTATGTGGAGGAGTTCCAGGTGGGTCAAGAGAATTAAGGAACTCTGTTGGGTAATGGACAGCTTGATTTTCATCAAGGACTGAATCAACTGATTTGTACTCCTTTAATGACTGTTGGAATCTTATTCATTAATTCATAGTTAATCCTTGCTACTGTCTCATTTTTTGGAGTAAGAATTGCCCTTTCACACAACCATTTATGTGAATTATTACTTAAATCTGGAGACACGCTGTTCTTCATTTGAGCTGGGGAAATCATGATAGCAATATGAGCCAAACAATGGTACAGCAACTGCAATTTTCTTTTTTTTTTTTTTGTCTTACTTTGGAGAGAAGTAATGTTACAAATGTTTTACGTGTGTCACCAGGAGCATAATGGAAGAAAATTCCTCTGCTTTTTTCTGATGATTGTAGAACGCTGCCCGTACACTCACACACACACACACACACACACACACACACAGATACATATACATACAGTATCAAACTACAGACAAAAGAAATGGAGATGTGTTTGAGAGAGTGAAGGTGTGTGTTGTTATATATATGTACATACATAAATAATAGGTGTACATCTTTCTTGTATGTATGTGTGTGTGTGTGTGTGTGTGTGAGAGTGAGAGAGAGCGTGCCACTTAGACATCAACCTCCCTCACACACACTCATTCATACAGAAAAGATGTATGCATGTGTATTTATGTATGGGGAATACATGTCAACACACTCCCTCACTCACTCTCACATACCCACCATACATAAATGTATACAAACGTACATACAAAAACACGCGTGCGTGTGCGACTTATAAATACATAGAGCTGAACACAGCGTGAAAAAGAAAAAATAATAAAATGTTTACGCAAATAAACGAAGTGTGCGAGTTCCAGCAAAATAATGCCCAGTTTTGGGGCGCCACATGTTTAATTGCAAAATTTTAACGTGACACTTGTGTAATAAAGAAATCAAATCTGGAGTGTGTGTGTGTGTGTGTGTGTGTGTGTGAGAGAGAGAGAGAGAGAGAGAGAGAGAGAGAGAGACAGCGAATATTGCAAACAATGAATGAGATGGACATGGAATGAAGAAATCGTATAAATAAAAGCATGTTGAAAAGTCTTTTATACTGAATATTTAAATTTGTCAACTTAGTAAATATTTCTTTCAGTAATTTATCGTAATTGTTTACAAACAGTGAATTAAAACTCGAAATGAAAACATTAAAATTTAGACAGGGACACGCTTCACCGTTTTTATGTCAATACCAGAAGCTGACGTTAAGAAATTTTTTTAAAGAAGTGAATCTAATGTAGAGAATTTCATTAAAAAATATCCATGTTCTTGAAATTTAAGACGAATTGAAGTAGACTCGGGTGCATTTTCAGAAAATTTCCACGCCCTCCTAAAACAGTTACCCCACAAATTTTATATATTCGAACTGACATTTTAGAACACATATTCGTAGAAAATCTTATTAAAAAATATCCATAATTCTGAAAGTTATGACCATGGAAATTATCTTGGAAAGCAGATATCTGTATTTCTTAATACGACGGGCAGAAAGTAAATAAGACATTTTCATGGAGAAGAAAGTATTGTAGGGGTTGAAGGGAAATTTGTCACTCAGTGAACCAAAGGAACCAGAAAGAAAGCGTCAACAACAGGAAAACACAAGACCGTACGGATTGAAGTAAAATTTATGAAGATACTTCTGTCAGTAAATTATGAAATTACTTACATCAGTAATTGTGAACTTGTTTCTGTAGCCCGTCAAACAGATTTGAACTCACACCAGCAGTAACTTTTTACACAAATTTATATACAACCTGGAGAAACAAATATAAACCAAAACGAAATCCAAGATTAGTTCTAAAACTAGTCCCGTGAGTAGAATTATTTTCTCTTGATTTGTATTAAACACACCACTCATTCTGATTTGCACTAAATACACTGAACTCTCACACACCCAGATATAGCCACGCATTTCCGAATATATCGACACAAACTTTTCAACGGTGCATTCACGATTATACATCAAATCATCAATAACTATATAATAGTGTCTTATCCACTGAATATGGCCAATAATATTCTAAAACGCCACTTAACTAATTAAAATACTCCCACATACAACATCAACATTCAACAACAATGAAAAGGCTGAAGTTGGAAAAACTTCATCTGCAGACCGACAGGAAAATCTCCATTGAAAATCAAAGAGCTGCGGAGGAACAGTGGGTAATCAAAAACATCAAACAGAACCCAAAAGTGTTCTATTCATATGCAAACAAGCATAGGACCGCTGTCTTACCCATTGGGCCATTGATCGATGATAACGGCATTCCCCAACACGATGCTAAGGAAATGGCAGAAATACTGCAGAAACAATATTGCTCTGTCTTTAGTGATCCCACTGATATCGACGTAAGAGAAACGAACAAAGTTGATTCCCAACATAATCTCGGACATAACCTTTACTGCTTCAGACATCATAGCAGCAATAAATGAGGTCAAATATTATTCTGCTGTATCTTCCCTGATAGATTACCCGCTAGTTTCCTGAAGAAATGTAGACACCAACTTGCAGTCCCTCTGACCAACCTCTGGAGAAATTCGTTAGACTCAGGTTATACACCGAAATAGGTCCTAACCCAGTCTGTCATCCCGATTTTCAAATAGGGAAACAGATCCCTCGCAGTCAACTATCGCATAATCACCTTTCACATCATTAAAGTGTTTGAAAGAGTGGTAAGATCAACGAAAGTTGGCTTCCCGGAGATCCACAAACTCCTAAATGCAAATCAGCATGGCTTTCCCTGTGGCAGGGACTATCTAACACAGCTCTTACACCACATTGAGGATATACTTAAAGCCTTGTGAACAGGTTCGAACTCAGACTAAAACAAAATGCAAGCAAAAATTTGAGCTGATGCATTTTGGGAGAAAGGCTATATTAAAACAGACATACTCTCTTCCTTCAGGGGAACCGATCACAGCATCTAATAATATCACAGACCTAGGTGTAATTGTTGATAACAATCTCAGTTGGAGTGCCCACATCAACAATAAGGTCGATATAGCTCGTAGGATGAGCTTCTGGATCTTAAGAACCTTCTGGTCCAGAGAACAAGGTGTCGTCATTCCACTTTTTTCCTCCTTTGTACGGCCACAACTTGAATAATGCTGCCCCCTGTGGTCTCCACATACAAAACAAAGCATCTCGAAAATTGAATCACCCCAGAGAGCACTTACGAAATGAATTAAGGTCATGACTGATCTCGATTACTGGGCTGCCTTAAAGCCTTGAAACTCTACTTTCTCCAGCGCCGCCGCGAGCGGTACATCATTTGCACAATGTGGAGAATATGCCGCCAGCATTGCCCAAATGACCTGAACTTTAGTTTCAAATTACATCCAAGGCTGGGACTACGGGCCATATGTCCCCTGCCCAATTCAGGATAACAACATATAGGTACACTGCAACACAATTTCGTTTCCTCAACAGGCCCTGCCCTGTTTAACATTGTCCCAAAACTGATCAAAGAGGAAAAGGATCCCATCAAGTTTAAACGGAGTCTGGACAAATTTCTTCAAGTAATACCAGATAAGCCACCCATACCTGAATGCAACTCACTCAACAAGAACTCACTACTTGAATGGACCATAATACCACAAAACTTGACTTCGAAAGGATTTAGATAATCCTATCAGGTGGTGCTATTAAGTTTGACATGACCGGGACCAATCTTTCGTCGAAACATATCTAAGTTTTTATCTAAGTTTTATATATGTGTGTGTGTGTGTAAGTGTGTATCTGTGTCTGCTCCCCCACCATCGCTTGAAAACCGATGCTAGTGTGTTTACGTCCCCACCCGTAACCTGGCGGTTCAGCAAAAGCGACCGATAGAATAAGCACTTGGGGTCGATTTGCTCGACTAAAAGGTGTTGCTCCAGCATGGCCGCAGTGAAACTACTGAAACAAGTAGAAGAATAAAAAAAGGAATATATATATATATGTATGTGTGTGTGTGTGTGTGTGTGTGTGTATAAGGGCATTACTATACAATAATGCCTCACGCTATGAGGGACTCTAAGGTCAGACTACCATAAAAAACACATTTTTACCGAACGCGAGGAAATGCAACTCTCAAAGCCAGCCCCTTAAAAACAGACTGAATTATAGATCATGATTTCGTAGTTATTGTAGTATTATACAATCTCCACTCGTCAGTATAATATGGTCAAGATAAATATAGGTAAACAGAAAATCCACATACCAAGCGAACACCACGTATCCAATATAGTACATTGAAGACTGTTCATCGCTATTTACCTATGTAAGTGGCGGGAATTTCGAATTGCATCTCGGTACATGTGTGTTTTTTTCTCAGAATAAATTGAGCATTGAATATATTCTGGTTATACATTTAAATTCAATAATAGGATGAATTCTTTTACAAGAATTTATCAAGTAGCTAGCGTGAAAAAAACCTCATAAGGGGAAAACATCCATCATTTATTCCCAAAATATATATTTATTTATATAAGGGCATTACTATACAATAGGGCCACACGCTATAAGGGAGTATATATATATATACATATATATATATATATATA
>NC_069001.1:22425745-22428499 GCF_001194135.2 Octopus bimaculoides | reverse complement strand
GCAAAAGAGATCGATAGTATAAGTACTAGGCTTCCAAAGAATAAGTCCTGGGGTCGATTTGCTCGACTAAAAGGCGGTGCTCCAGCATGGCCGCAGTCAAATGACTGAAACAAGTAAAAGAGTAAAAAAAAAAGAGAATATACATATTTATATACACATACATACATATATGTGTGTGTGCTTATATACATATATAGATATAACCACATACGTATACCGTTGGTATATTAGTAACAAATCAGTTGCAATGTACAAATATCTATCTATTTCCAGAGCATTGATTTGATCTACGAATCTCGGGGCCAACCACATTGCCACCGCACCTCTCTGCTTAGTAACAGGTGAAGCAAATGCATAACGTATTATTTTTGTTATCGTCTGTTCTAATTTGGTTTACTTCTAATACACCATCACTAATATATTATTTATTTACACATTTCTATACATTGCTCGTACATTCAAACGAACGAAATATAGTAACTGCACAGTACATGCTAATTTACTTCCTGAAAGGCGCTATTTCACTCTACCGATACTGTCAGAATCACATTTGACGAATTACAGCCTTGGGCAAAAGTAGTAGGCCACCCCAATGTTTTGGGGTTCTACTATCTCAATGCTAATGAAACTCGTTCACATGGTAGATTATAGTATCTTTCACAATACACACTAGTTTTAATATCTAGTTGACCCTCCTTTAGCATCGTTTACCGCTTTTATACGGTTAGGCATTGAATCAACTAGTTTTTTGCAGGTACTAGGCGCAATTTTGCTCCATTCTTCTTTCAACGTTTGCAACAAATGCTCTTTATTTTTCATTGGTGTGTTCATGATAGCTTCACCGAGTGTTCCCCATAAGTGTTCGATCGGATTTAGATCGGGACTTTGAGCTGGACAGTCCGTGGGAACAGTTTCCTATGTCTCAAACCATTGATGAGTATTCTTTACTGTATGACATGGAGCGTTGTTCTGTTGAAAGATAACACTGTTTTTCGACACTCTTGGATACAATTTAGCAATTCATGGCTTTAACACATCCGATAACAGGAACATAGGTAGCTGAATTCAACCTTCTCTGACATAAAAACATTTCTCCGGGTCCTGTGACAAACATGCAGGCCCACACCATGATAGAACCACCCATGTTTTATGGTTGGTACCAGACATTCAGCCTTAAATGCTTCCCCAACTCTCGAAAGTTGCACCAGATATACCGAAAACCTAAGTAAAAGCAAAAAAAATAATATTCGCTTTATTGTTGGATACGTTTTTTATATATTTCGAGCAACAAACAAATTTATAAGTTGATTGAATACATCTACTATCATCTACTATCTTACCTCATAGTTATTTTCATCAGACTATAGGACCTTTGACCATTGCTCACTGGTCCAATTCGAGTGGATTTTGGCCCACTGGAGACGTTTTTCCATATTCGCTTCAGAAACCCATGGCTTCTTCCTGGCTTTACAGCCTTTCAGACCGTACACTACAAGCCTTCTTCTAACATTTCTGTTTGATATTTGTGAAGTACTTGCATCGTTGAAGTCTGCTCAGAGCTCCGACGATGTTTTCCTTCTGTTTCTGAGCGACTGATGGATGATGGATCTGTCATCACAAGGTGACGTAGCCTTTTATCTAGCTGTTCTTTGTATTGTCTTTACATCTTTTGTCTCTCTGAAGCGCTTAAGAATCTTTTGCACTGTACATCGAGATCATTTCATCTTCTGAGCAATTTGCCTTTGAGACATTCCATCATCATGATGAGTTACGATTTGACCTCAATCACGCTCACTCAACTCCCTTGTTTAGGCATTTTACTGTTTATTAACTATATCTGAGGTCAACCCCAACAGAATTAGATTTATGTCTAATAATTCTAAGATTAAGAATTCTATAAATCAGTGTAAAATTACTTCCGGTATCGAAGTCCATTTTTATATCAGGGCTCCTTCTTCTCAGTTATCTAAAAGAATTTCCAATCATTATTCTACATTTAGGGATAGTAGTAAACGCAATAGCACAGGACTTAGTAAATTGATTTGGCATCTTAAAGATAATAATAAGAAATTTAATTTAGATTGAATCACTCTGTCAATCTCTTTCTCTTACGACAAAAGTAAAATATTTTGCAACATTTGTAATTCTGAGCTGTTCCACATTCTTTTTTCTAAGAATCCACTGGTAAACACGTATATAGAGCGATCTTATCGATGTAAACATTGGCAGAAACACACCTTTAGCTCATATAGGTGAATTCTACCAATCTATATAGTTTGAGCATTTAGTTCTTCTTTCACTCTACTTCCAATAGAGATATCTATTTTCTAGCCTTTGAACATTTATTTAACTCACATATCGCTCTATATATCTCCTTTATTTGTTCTCTCCTTATTGATTTATTTACCCCTTCTCTTCATATGCGCTACCTTTGACGTTATATCTACTAACGTTTTTTTTCTAAATACTTAATAGCGTTCTGTTCATCATTTACACAATCATCACATTTGTTAAACTGTCTTTATGCTGAATTTGATTCTCTTTCTTTCGCTGATGAGAAGATTACATTATTTTTAACGATTTATGCCTTTGGAATAATACTAATGTTGTCTTCAAAACATATGGTAAAATAATTTGAATAACACCTGCGTTTAACTCCATTTATTTATTTATACTATACACACACAGACATATATATATGTGTGTGTGTGTGTGTGTGTGTGTGTGTGTGTGTGTGTGTGTGTGTGTGTGTGT
>NC_069001.1:22423819-22425177 GCF_001194135.2 Octopus bimaculoides | reverse complement strand
TGTGTGTGTGTGTGTGTGTGTGTGTGTGTGTGTGTGTGTGTGTGTGTGTGTGTGTGTAAAAGTAAAACTGTACTAGCTGTAATATTTTGTTTGAAAGAAACTTTTCGAAGAAACTTGGGCTTATAAAAGAAACACACCACTCGCTCAGAATCCTCGTCGTTGGACTGTCCGACACAATGTTTAGGCCACTTTTAGCTTCAACAGTGACGAATAGACTAGGACATTCTGAGCTAAACAAGAATTCACTGATTTTAGATTGCCTGTTCTGAGTCATTTGTTTATTGTTTACTGTAATGAAGCAAAATTGTTTTGCCCAGTCTCAGAATGTTCGGGTGTACTCGTTACTGAGAGGACCAAAAAAGACCGAAACATGATTTCTCCCGATTCACTGCTGACGTCTCGAGCGAAATCTGCCTCTAAGACACACGACTCCACAAGACCAGAAGTCTCAACGGGAAATTATTCTGCTATGAAATATCGCAGCTAGTTTGCATATATATTACAAATGTCATACATACATACATACACACACAGGCACATAGACACACACAGACATATACACATGAGCACAGAGAGAGAGAGAGAGAGAGAGAGAGAGAGAGAGAGAGGAGAGAAGTAGAGAAAAACGAAGAAAACTTCATTGAATGAAAGAGATGATGATAGACAGATAGATAGATAGATAGATAGATAGATAGATAGATAATCAGGAGACGGAGAGAAAGACAGAAAGAGAGAATGTGTGTGCGTGTGTGTGTGTGAGTGTGTGCCTGCGCGCGCGTGCGTGTGTGTGTGCGTGTGTGCGCCTGTGTGTTTATGTGTGTGCCTGAATGTATCATAATGTCTGCATAGATATACATTATGCTAAAATTCTTTCAAATATAAATATCCATAAAGAAGTTAATATTTTTAGTGATATACGTTCAAACACAGAAGGTAGTATTCACATATACATACATACATGTGCGTGCGTATGTATGTATGTATGTATGTATGTATGTATGTATGTATGTATGTGAGTATGTGTGTATGTATGTATGTACGTATATATGTATTTATGCATATGCGTAGCAGCACACCCACTCCCATGCTTATACAACTAACCCCTACACATATGTATGAATGTCATGCAACATACGCGAAAGTTATATCTTCAGAAATACCTGACTAATAAATTCAATGATCCATCTTACAATAAATGACTTTCATATATCTGTTAGGCAAGAACTGAAGTGAAAATTGCCATTCATCTGTCTCCCTCACTCCTTTTCCTTCTCTCTTCTTAAATATATGTATGTATGTATGCATGTATGCATGCATGTATGTATGCATGCATGTATGTATGCATGCATGTATGTATG
>NC_069001.1:22420959-22423413 GCF_001194135.2 Octopus bimaculoides | reverse complement strand
GTATGTATGTATGTACGTATATATGTATTTATGCATATGCGTAGCAGCACACCCACTCCCATGCTTATACAACTAACCCCTACACATATGTATATGTCTTTATATGTGTATGAATGTTTACACTTCACCTCTTAATAATAATATACACTGCAGGCCTTTTGTGTTTCTTCTAGAAACGATATTTAAGAATATATAGGTGAAAATATTCCTTTCTTTGCATTTATCCATGTTTTTATGTGAATATATTTTTGTGTTCAGTATTATATGCATATATCTGTGTGCAGGCGTGTTGATCGTGCATGTGTTAAGATGTGTATGTGTAAATGTATATATTTTTGATTGTGCATGTGTTAACATGTAAATGCGTAAATATATATATATATATATATATATATATATATAAAGAGAGAGAGAGAGAGAGAGAGAGAGAGAGAGATGCACATGTGTGTCCTTCAGGATACATATGTGTGCTTCATTCTTCGATTTTCACTCTGAATCTAAATGAGCACATCTATGTATATAAGACTGTGTAGTTCTTTGTGCATGTATATCTGTGTAAGTTTGTTCGTGTGTGTGTGTGTGTATGTGTGTGAGTGTGCGTATGTGTCTGTGTGTCTATGTGTCTGTGTGTTTGTGTGTGTTTCTCGGCGTTTCAAGGAACATTAATATGTCTGTGTTTATGTATGTCAGTACGTGTGCTTCAGTGTGTGCTTCAGGCTGTGCATGTGTGTGTGATTTCTGTCTTTTCGTATGTATATATGTGTGTGTCTTTCATGTTGTAACGCTAATGTGTGTTCCATTGTGCATGCTTGTGCATCTTCCGTTCTTGTCCATATCTCAGCTATGTGTAAATACCCGTAAATGTGTATACACCCGTGCATATATCTTCGTGTGTGAGTGAGCCTATACAAGTTTGCAACTCTATGTTTATATAATGAATATTTGACGATGCAACGCATTGAAAACAGCTGCGAATGTTCCAGCGTAATCGAGAGAACAATTGGCATGGGAATAGTTTCATATCATCTTACTTAAATGCTTTATAGTCGGTTGAATGAAATTGTGTTCATATGCAATACGTAAGCGTGCATTTGTTTATAAAATTATACAAACGAAACAAACTCATATACAACATTATAGATGTGTTATTCTCCTAAAATAAAACAAAAATAAACCGCTTAATCAATAAAGAACTCAATATCTAGTATAGATATTCAATATTTATTTACTATTATTATTATTATTATTATTATTATTATTATTATTATTATTATTATTGTTTTATAATATGGCGGTCATGTGAGAGACATAGACAATAGTGTCTTATACATCGGATACGATTATCCTTGCCGACAGAAAATGAGAACAGACTCGACAAAATGAATCGAATCACTTATGTATTGTATACAGGAAAAACGCGATGACCATTAGAGCAAAAGGACCTGATAATGTTCAACTATCCATATTAGAAGCTTGAACTGGACAAGCTATGTTGAAAACATTTTTATTTCGTTTATTTAACGCATGAAGAAATTTGAAGGCATGCATTCGGCGGCGCAGGCATGGCTCTGTGGTAAGAAGCTTGCTTCCCATCAACACCGTTCTGGGTTCAGTCCCACTACTTAGTACCTTGAGCGTGTGCCTTCTACAATAACCTGGGGCCGACCAAAGCCTTGTAAGTGCTCTTAATAGACAGAAAGTGAAATAAATCCGTCATATATCTAATTAGTTTTGTTGTCCCGTAAGTTAACGGTTCGGCATTATAAATTGATACAATAAGCACCAGGTTTTAAAAAGCTAAATACTAGGGTCGATTCATTTCGATTAAATGCTCTTCGAGGTGATGACCCCTCATGGCCGCAGTCTAATGGCTGCAACAAGTAAAAGGTAGGAGAGTGTACAATGGAAACCTACTACGTATCTGTCGTATACTCAACGAGCACAATGAACATTAACCAGTTCCTGTAAGTATATAACTTCATATAAATCTGTGTCTACTACTATCCAGAATAGAGGCCATGGTGTTTGCCCTCACCCACCTGCTCTATATACATAATCATCTTCCTAACTTAGTAGCTGACATACTGTTCTAACCATATACTCACTGGTAGATTCCATCAACCACTTTATATCTTCAAATATTTTAACTAGGGAAGGTCTTATGTATTGGATGCCTTTCCTATTATATATTACGCAGGCTGGAAGCATCGGTATTAAATAATTTCAAAATATCCCCATTTGGTTTGACTTCACTAATACAACCTATACGACGCGATATTTGTACAAACTATCCGTCCCAGACTCCACTGATGCGGATATTATAACAACGATTTGGAATACTTTGCGGTGCTTGACTAGATTCGAAAGTTCTGGGATCGTGCACAGCTTTTTAGCGTAACACGAAATATTGAATGTATATATATATATATATATATATATATATATATATATATA
>NC_069001.1:22406990-22420724 GCF_001194135.2 Octopus bimaculoides | reverse complement strand
TATGTATATGTATATGTATATATATCTATATATCTATATATATATCTATATACATATATATGTATACATATATGTTTGTGTATATATGTATATATGTATGTATATGTACATATATCTATATGTATATATGTATTATATATATATGTATGTATATATATGTATATATATATATATTTATGTATGCATGTATATATATATATGTATATATATATATATATATATATATATATATATATATATATATATATGTGTGTGTGTGTGTGTGTGTGTGTGTGTGTGTGTGTGTGTGTGTGTGTGTGTGTGTGTATTTGATCAATGTAATCCACTGAAGCCAGCAAAAGTCACCCAAAGGTGTCCCTCAGGGGACTGTCTTGGGACGGCTTCTGTTTATAGTCTATATAAACGACATTTCAAACGTCATCAAACACGGCAAATTGAAAATATTCACCGGTGACTTCAAGCTCCAGAAAATTATCGACGGAGATGACCGAACGGAACTCTAGTCTGATCTACATGCTGTGAGTCAATGGGCAGACGAAAACAAAATGCGACTAAACGGGGGAAAATTTGAACTGATGCATTTTAGGAAAAGACTATGATAAGACAATCATTCTCTTCCTTCAGGTGAAGCACTCACAGCATCTAATAATATCAGAGCCCAAGGAATAATTGTTGACAGCAATTTCAGATTGAATGCCCGATTCAACAATGAGGTCGATATAGTTCATAAGGTGAGATTCTGGATCCTAAGAACCTTCCGTTCCAGAGAACAAGGTGTTGTCATTCCTCTTTTCTCCTCCTTTGTACAGCCACACCTACAATACTGTTCCACACAGAACAAAAGACTTCGTGAATAGAATCAATCCCAGAGAGCATTAAAAGAATTAAGGGCATGACTGATTTCGGTTACTGGGACCGCCTTAAAGTATTCTCTCTATTCTCTCCAGCACCACCGTGAGCGATACATCATTTGCAGAATGTGGTGAATATATCAACAACATTGCCTAATATTAGTTTCAGAATTCCTCCAAGGCTAGGACAATGTGACATACGTCCCCTACCCAATTCAGGATCACAACACATAAATACACTGACACACAATTTCTTTCCTTCAACAGGCTCTGCCGTATTTAACATTGTCCCAAATCAAACCAAAGTGAAAAAAGATCCCATCACATTTAAACAGAATCTGGACAAATTTCTTCAAGAGATACCAGTTAAGCCACTTATACCTGGATACAACTGACTCAACAAGAACTCCCTACTTGAATGGGCCACGATATCACAAAACTTCACTTAAAAAGGTCCTAGTAAACGCTATCAGATGGTCCTATTAAGTCAAACATGGCCTGAGCCAAGCATTGGCTGAATGACACTACTGCAAGGGTCTTAAAATAACACCCACACATATATTAAAAACGATGTATTCAGAACAGTCACTACCCATGAATTTATTAAGAACAATTCTAATCATTACTATTACAACAACAGGTCACTTTTAGGTCACTTTTAGGTCACTTGACCATTTAAGAGGATTCCACCAACATCCTACCACAGTCATACCACTCTCGTATTTTTCCTATTCTTTCTCTTATTTTCTCACTCTCTTCTTCTTCTTCTTCTTCTTCTTCTTCTTCTTCTTCTTCTTCTTCTTCTTCTTCTTCTTCTTCTTCTTCTTCTTCTTCTTCTTCTTCTTCTTCTTCTTCTTCTTCGCCCCTTCCTCGGCTACTATTGCTGCTTAAACATTCAAAATCAAGAACTCAGATCAAATATTCTTTTAGGACTGCTACTACCTACTGCCTGCTACGAAGCCATCACAAGAGTAAAAAAGAGAGACAGTCAGACAGACAGAAAAAGGAAAAATTTCCCTTGCATTTGAAAACTATGGAAATATTTTTTTTAATATTTTAATTGTTTTTCATGCTTTACTCTAAAGTTGGAAAAGTCGCAAACACTGAAACCGGTACTAAATTGTTCATCATTAAATTATTTTAGCATTTTCTATCTTGTGTTATTTTTCTTTATATATAAATATACTCTTTTATTTGTTTCAGTCATTTGACTGTGGCCATACTGGAGCACCGCCTTTAGTCGAGCAAATCGCCCCCAGGACTTATTCTTTGTAAGCCTAGTACTTATTCTATCTTTTTCTTTTACCGAACCGTTAAGTTACGGGGACGTAAACACACCAGCATCGGTTGTCTAGTGATATTGGGGGGACAAACATAGACGCACAAACATATACACACAAATACATACATATATATATATATATACATATATACGACGGGTTTCTTTCAGTTTCCGTCTACCAAATCCACTCACAAGGATTTGGTGGGCCCGAGGCTATAGCAGAAGACACTTGCCCAAGGTGCCACGCAGTGGGACTGAACCAAGAACCATGTGGTTGATAATGTTTTCACTTTTACACGTCCCAGCCATTTTATTGTGGCCATGCTGGAACACCGCCTTTAGTCGAAGAAATTCACCCCAGGACTTATTCTTTGTAAGCCTAGTACTTATTTTATCGGCACTTTTGCCGAACCTCTAGGGGACATAAACACACCAACATCGGTTTTCAAGTGATGGTGGGGTGGGACAAACACAGACACAAAGACACACACACATAAATATATATACATATATACATACACGTCCGGCTTCTTTCAGTTTCCGACTACTCACAAGGCTTTGGTCGGCCCCAGGCTATAGTAGAAGACATTTGCCCAAGGTGCCACGCAGTGGGACTGAAACCGGAGCAAGCTTCTTACCCCACAGCCACAATTAGTGAGGGATTATCAATCCGAGCAATTGCATAAACCTATCAGTAATATACCTATAATGAATACTGGAAACAGTAAAGCAATAATATGTTAGGACTATTATTGCAAAATATTGATTCACAAGCAACATATATGATACATTGTGTGTGAGTCAAAAAATTTGCAATATTTGGTTAACTTATTTGCTTTATTCGTCTACTTACAATAAAAGCAGCCTACCATTCAGAATAGACGCCATCGTGCAACACCGTCTGGATCCGCTTTTCTGGCAGTTCTTTGATCTGAGGCAGATACCAGTTTAAGTCTTTCGAAGAACTCCTTCACTGAAGTTTCCATGTCCTCTTGGTTGATGAAGCGTCACGATCTCAGTGTGCCATGAATCGGAACAAGTGACAAGGAGTTCCTCGCCTCGAAGCACAACAACCGGAAGCAGCTTGGGATCAAAGAACTGCCAGAAAGGTGGCTTCAGAAGGTGCAACAAGATGGTCTCTACTTTGAGTGCAAGGCTGCTTTTGTTGTAACTTGACGAATAAAGTAATTAAGTTACCAAAATATTGCAAACTCTTGATTCGATACAATACACACACACATACACGTACACATACACACACACTCACACACACACACACACACATGCATACACATATAAATATGATAGGCGCAGGCATGGCTGTGTGGTATCAAGTTTGCTTCTCAATCACATGGGTTCGGGTTCAGTCTCACTGCGTGGCACCTTGGGCAAGTGTTTTCTAATATAACCTTGGGGCGATCAAAGACTTGTGAGTGGATCTGTTAGACGGAAGCTGAAAGAATCCCGTTCTATATATATATATGTGTGTGTATCCTTGCTCCTGCATATGTCCCCCGCTACTGCTTGACAACCGATGCCATTTTCTTTATGTCGCCGTAATTTAGCGGTTCGGAAAGAGAATTCGATAGAATAAGTACAAGGTTAAGAAAATGACTGGGGTAGATTGGTTCAACTAAGAATTCTTCTAGGTGGTGTGCCCCATCATGGCGGCAGTATAATGACTGAAACAAACAAAAGGTAAAATATACACACACACGCACGTGTGTGTGTATGTATGTATGTATGTATGCATGCATGCATGCATGTATGTATTATGTATGTATGTATGCATGTATGCATGTATGTATGTACGTATGTATGAGACGGAGAATAAAAATGTGAGTGACTGACAACCCACTTGGTTATGAGAGTAGTTTGCATGTAGCATATATCATTGTTTCGCGCTTTAGTCTATAATTTGGATCACTTAGTGATATTGGGTTTACTGTAATCGTTTTGAACTACAACACGCTTAAGTTTCAATACTATTTGAATATTTATGTTGATTGTATTTTTCCAAATTCTACTTTTGCATTGCGCTTAAATACTTTTAAACTCGTTGCATTATGGACAACAATCTTCCAAAAAGAAATCTCGGAGGCACTGTAATTACTTGGGGATTTAAATGTCACTATAAAATTCTGATTATAAAAGTCGATTACAAATTGGGAAAAGCCAGTAACGTGAAGATCCATGAAAGTTTACTTCCCACTGAAATTTATTCCTATTTGACCATGTATTGCTGGTTTTATTACTCATTAACCGCTACAGCACTACCAGTTATATTACATGTTCTAAACAATTTGCACAAACAGTCAATTTACATGCGCGTTATTATGCTTAAGTAGCAATATACGCTGCGTGTATTTGTATATATACTTTTCTTGTGAGTAGCACTTAACCATTTGAAGTTGTTGATTTGATCTACATTATATGCTTTACTCTGTAAACTATTCTACACAAACTCTAAATTATTTGACACAAGCTGGGGGTCTTGGTTTATTATTTTCTTGTATTCGAAATTTCATTCTGCTTTCTGCTTTGTCTCAAAATACTCAGCGAATGTTGTTATGTTCATAAATCCTCATGATCAAATTAATTATCTCCTTTTTGTTATTGATAAATCTAATCAATATATATAATGCACTAATGTGTCGTCAGTATATGTTTAATACGCTATATGTGTTTGTATATTCACATATTCCACTGTTGATTAATTTTCGTTATATATTCCACTATATTTCACAATTACCTTTCACATTCAACTCATGTACAGCTATCCTGTATTCAACTTCAGCCTATTTACTTATTATTCTGCACTCATATATTTAATGCTTGAAGCAGAACAAAAATTAATAAATAAAAGAATAAATAAATAAATAAATAAATAAATGATAATTAAAAACTACAGAATGAAAATTCAGAAAGCTGAGCTGTGTTGGTGTCTCTTCATATCTATACAAGAAATATTGTTTTCAGGATACTTTGCAGGTAACGTGAAACTAATGCTTATTCTCTGTAATTGTAGCTTTTGCATAAAATATATCAAATTTGTTTTAAATACACAGATTTTTGCACAAACTAAACCTTCTTTTCATAGAAAACGTTTAGAAAATGTAAGTAACAGTTTGTAAGATTAAGATCATGTACCCATGTGTGAATAAACATATATTTTGGTAGTTTTAACCCTTTAGCACTTTGTTCAATTTAACCCCTATTTATTCACATTTATTTTAATTAATCATGTATTATCTCGTAGCTTTGGTATTTCCATGTAGTGATTACTTACTATTAAAATACTTATGTAGGGTAGGTGTTAGAGGCTAGGTCTGGCCAGCTTGAACATAAACATGTATAATATTTGGGCTGGATACGGCAGGTTTAATTGCTAAAGAGTTAAATACATATACGAGGTGGTATCAAAATTTTCCCGGACTAGTTCTGTGGTGCGCCAACAGAAGGCAGCACATGGTTGCGTGCGCAGTGAGGGCTAGCAGTGATCTTCATGAGGTGGTGTACCGAGCAACATCACTGTGTTTACTTCGCAAGTTGTAAAATTTGTGTTTTTGTGATCACGTGTATGCTGTAGTCTGCGATTTTGTAATGGACAGGACCAAAACACCATGAGGAAATTTTGCGTTAAACTTGAGACGTCTACCGCAGAGGTATTCAGCAAGCTTACAGCGACGAGGCAATGGGTTGTACGCAATGTTTCGAGTGGCACGGGCGCTTCAAAAGCGGAAGAATATCCCTGGAAGACGAACATCTCTGGAAGACCTACCGCGAGCGTCAGCCCCGGAAGTAAGATATTGTGCATGGAAAATTCGTTCCCGAAGGCCAGACTGTTAATCGGGAGTCCCACTGCGGCGTTTTGAAGTGTTTGAGGAAGGATACTCGGTGAAAGGGACCGGATCTGGGGAGCGCAAAGAATTGGATTCTTCACCGAGCTCTCCTCACTCGTGAGTTTCTCCACAAATACAACATGGTATCACTTCCACGCCCACCTAATTCACCAGATTTAGTACTAGCGGATTTCCATCTCTTCCTCAAGAGGTAAAGGCAGCTCAAAGGTCACCGTTTAAACACCGTTGTCAAAATCAAGAGCGAATCACAAAAGATTGTCGACTCGCTTACGGAAAACGACTTCCAGGCCGCATTCCGAAAGTAGCAGGAACGATGGAACAGGTGTATTGCTATGCAAGATCCCTATTTCGAAGGAGATGATGTTAGATCTTCGGTAAATAAGTTATCTTTTATTAAACATAACTAGTCCAGGAACCTCTTGATGCCACCTCGTTAATAGTTTTAAATGTATATAAATGTACATTTGTGAAATTATTTTGGCGTATTTATTTACATCGTCATTCTCTAATTGGCAACTTTTATCTTATTATTTTTGACACCGTCATTACTGATGCCTCGGCTACTCTAATATTCTTCGTAAAATCAATGTAAATTTTCAGTCTCTTTTAAAATTAATCTTAAATTGAACATATCGATAGTTATAAATAATCAATATTGTGTCATGACATTCATATATCTTCCCAGATTTGAAACATTAGATGCAGGCATTGTTAGTTGCACTGTCAAGCAATTGTTTCTATCTAAGGATGCACTTCGTCAGTGGCTATGCAACAAGCGTTTATTAAAATATCTATATGAGCTTTACCTAGTTATCTGAACGATAAAGGTAAAGGATCTGTATAATTTTTGCAGCATATCCTTCTATATTTAAAATGGTTTGGCATTAGTTGAAGAGCATTTAGTTGCTAATATATAGTGTGACTGCGTAGAAGATCCCTTTCATATTTAATGATTCGGATGTTTTAGGCAACAGTTACTCAATCATGGACAGCAATTGCGTTATATATTCTTTTGATAAGCCCGATAATTCTAAAAGTATTTCTGCTTTAGCAGTGAACAAACTGACAAAATGCGATGAAAAGTTTCAAAATATAAAGTAAAATATACTCACTGTAAAGCTTTGTACAAAGTGTACAATCTTCAATGTGAACTCAGGAAACACATTTAAAAAAAACATAGTTCTTTTAGCAAAAGAAATGTAGTTCTCTGATATACTCAATTTTGCAACAAACTGTCTAAGCAGTCTTTTTAGAAGCAAAATAACAAAATTATAACTACTGTTAATAAATTTTCTATCTTGTTATACGAGTATTCGTGGCGTCGATCATTTAAAACTTCTTAATAAGATAATTCTTTCACCATGAAGCTGGTTTGAAACTTCATAGAACAAAATTCATGGTATTTATAAAAAAAAAATTAATGTTATTGCTGCAACTTACCTTAAAGATCAAATTGAAGATTGAAGTCATAGTTAGTTCTTGATTTGGACGAATCAATTTGATACTGCCTCTGAAAAGCATTAATATATTAAAGATTACAAAAAAAAAAGGACAGAAAAATTCTGTCGTAGGTTTTGGGGTTAATTTCTATTAAAAGAACTACTGTAACTAAGTGTGACATCAAGTTGTGAAAGTGTTCATGAATGATGAGAGAATCAATGTTTAAATGTGTTTGCTAGTGCATGATACTGAACTTCAAACATTTATGGTGTTGATAATTCTCTCTATCCGTTAATGAAATTAGATGGCCGACTGATTCCCGTAAAATGCATTTGCGACTCTCCATTTAAGATGTTCCCATATTGCTAAAGGATTGCGTCCAAACATTGATTACTTGTAAAGAGAAACTTACAACCTGTTCCACAGATAAACATTACACAGAGAATTTTAAGTAGAAATATATAAATTAGTCAACAATGAGGAGGAACTACAAAATGGTTAGCAAAAAGAAGTTGTATATTAGAAATTTTTAGCCACTGAGATGCATTAAAATTACATTTTTCAATGGCATTTTCATGTGGCAGTGCTATGCAATGAAATTATGTACTCAATATAAATTAGTTCTGTGGTGAATGAATTCCAAAAGAAAATATTTCACTATTCCAAAATGGAAAGCTACTTCGGTGTGGCATTTTACAAGTTTCATGCAGTTTGTATTTACTATGCTTACAAGAATTTTATATCAACAGCATGTGAATCTTGAACCGAATTTAGACATTGAGTGGCAGTACGACTTATTCTAAAGAGCACACTGGTTACATGCCTCCAGTAAAATATTATCCAATTAAACAATGCTTGAGCTTTTTAAGACGAAAGGACACGGACGTTTTAGGCTATGTACCGACAGACGTCATAACAGTTCAATATTTTTCAGTTTTATTTAGGTCATACTCGTTTATCGCTTACACGTGCTAACCTCCCAAAAACTTGCACATGAGAGACAGCTTTTAGTATTAGTGAACAATTCAGTAAAAATTTTAATCATTGTACTGAAAAGAAAAAGACAAATTTGTTTTATCAACACACTTTTGTTAAATACATTGCCTTAGTCACTGGACTTATATTACCTTATATTTAGGTATGGTGAATAGAATAGACAGAAGAAGAAGAAATGGAGGAAACAGGATTCATAATGAGAATACATTTCTGTTAAACAAAGATAGAAAAACACGGAAACTGAAAATGATAAACGATGACTGACTGAAGAACGGAACCATGATGCTGAAGTCATTCTGCCTGGATGCGACAAACCTAGATATCCCGAGGTTCAAAGCAAAAGATCAACGAAAGAAGAACGAAAGAAGAACGAATCCAACAAGATGTGACCAAAAGCAAACTTTTAAACAGTTGCCAAGGGATTCTAATGACCATGCAACAACTGTGTGATGGACATTTTGAAAGATATTGTTAAATAGTTAGAACCTACACACACGCGCGCGCATTTCCACACACGCACGCACACACGCACACACACACATACACACACACGCATATATATATATCTATATATATAAGAATTTAAGGAATGGAGAAAACGCATGTTATAATTGCATACTTTATTCCTACATATGTTTCAAAGGGTTACAACCTGTGTGATCCATAGGGATCTTTGATATTAAAATTGTAACCTTCTCATCATAAGACATTATGACCGATTTAATCGGTCATAATGTCTTACGTTTAAGATGATTCCCATGCTTTCCCTGATGAGAAGGTTACAATTTTAATATCAAAGATCCCTATGGATCACACAGGTTGTAATCCTTTGAAACATATGTAGGAATAAAGTATGCAATTATAACATGCGTTTTCTCCATTCCTTAAATTCTTAAATATACTCAAATACCCAAAATTTCAAGGAGTTCCTGCCTTAAAAACAGGAACTAAACCACAGTTATTTTGTGTTCTTTGCTACATTGGTTTCTATATATATATATAATTATGTGTATTTCTTCTATCTTAATGAATAAAAATTCTTCTGATAGAATAAATGGGTTAATAGAAACCAATGTAGCAAAGAACACAAAATAACTGTGGTTTAGTTCCTGGACTTATATCAATCTATGCACATAGAAACATACGCAAAGACACACAATTACACACGCAAAGATACAGACACGCTCGAGAGCATACATACACGCATATACGAATATATGTACACAATGGAAATGAATCTGCAATAAATTTGTTGGGTTTATATATATAATTAAACTGTATATTTCCCTTAATGCATTACTTAGTTTTATAATATATATATATAAGAGAGAGAGAGAGAGAGAGAGGGGGGTGGAGACAGAGGAAGAGAGGGACAGACAGGGACAAAGGGAGAAAGAGAGCGAGACAGAGAAAGAGAGAGAGAGAGAGAGAGAGAGAGAGAGAGAGAGAGAGAGAGAGAGAGAGAGAGAGAGAGAGAGAGAGAGCGAATCACACACATGCAAAACATTTCCATGATCTTAAACACATCTCGTGAATCAAGATTCGCTCGCAAATCTCTGATGAAGACGCCTATTATTAGTTACAATAGATCACAAAAGCGTTTGGTGCTGGAAGTTATATTCACTCGACAAAAATAGCTGACCATTAAATTGTTAGTATTAAACTCATGAAATTTGTGTTGTGTTAGAAGTGGTGCTATACAGATCTTGGTTATGATTGTGGAGATTTTCGAATTACAATGTTTACACCAGGTTATTTCCCTCTCCCTAAGTCTAGTCAGATCATGTATGGAAGGGTATACTCAGTACAAACTAACGTCTCAATGAATCCTGTACCAGTCTGGCTAATGCTTTATTTCATAAGGATTCTGCCCTGTCGAAAATTGCCTTCCTTAGATCGACTTATAAGGCTTTCATTACACCTGTCAAAGAATATGCATATTCAGAAAGGAAGACATTTTGTGCAGCTCGTTGTCGGGAATTCGAATCTGTGACCCATGGCTCGAGATGTCTACCTGGTGGGAATTTCTACAATTGTTCACAGTTGGATAACACGTAAGACGTTCTCTCGATAGCTATCACAATATTTTTCGAAGCAATTCAAGATTCTTTGTGCATGACACTTATCAAGGACTTCGAACTAAACTATAGGTCTTGAGTTACTGAATCTGTATACACACACACGCACACGCGAGCGCGCACACATATACAGAGACTAAGAGATAGAGAGATGCACATGTACATATGTGAGTGAATGTGTATATGCGTGTGCTATAGTAAGCTGTAGCAATATTGTAATAACTAACAATATTAAAATCTACATTAGCAATATTTAACTAGTCTAAGGTGGGGAACTGGCAGAACCGTTAGCACGCCGAGGAAAATGCTTAGCAGCATTTCTTCTTGCTCTTTACGTTCAAATTCTGTTGAAGTATACCTTAACTGTCATACTTTCGGAGTCGATAAAATAAAGTATCAGCTGAATACAGGGATCGATGTCGTTGACTTAATCCCTCTCTGAGAATGCTGGACTTGCGCCAAAATTTGAAACCAATATTCAACTAGTCTTGATATTTCGAGTAAATCGCCCATTTTCAAATTTGCTGCGAAAATGAGTGAAACGCATCTATTAACTTGGCATATAAGTGTGAAGGAATGACTTGCAATGAATATTTCAGTTGCCACATACGATTTGACAGAGTCATGAAAACGCCTGGTAGTCTACCTAGTAGTGTTCCAAGATACTTCAATTGCTTGTGATTTCTTGTCATAATAAGCATACTTTAAAATAAGATTTCCATCCGATTGGCGAATCATTGAAGAATTCAATTATGGCCTTATGGACAATAGAGTTTTCAAATGATTTTTGTTACTTAAAAAGTCATTAAAGGAAACGTGACTAACTTTTGATACCATAAAACCAGCCTAGGGGTCGGTAACAGCAGTTGATGTCCTGTTTCATGTTCTTATGTATCAGGGACTAAAAGACTGTTCTTTTAAACAATTGTCTCGACTAAAAGTAAATGTGTTTCAGAGGTTTGTAACAGAGAGCATCACTGTAAAATTTATGCATTTTGCTAGCTTCGTGTAATGAAATGATCCCCCCATGTAAGTATAATATAGAGACTGATGGTGATGAGTACTATCAAGCTAACTTGAACACAAACCTTACGTGAAATTAATGTTTTTAAGTGTAGCACTACACCTCAGTAAATCTTTTACCTTTTACCTTTTATTTGTTTCAGTCAATAGATTGCTGCCATGCTGGGGCACCACCATGAAGAAATTTAGTCCAATAAATCGACTCCATTACTTTATTTTATTTTTCAAGACTGGTATTTAATTTATCGCTCTCTTTTACCGAACTGTTAAGTTAATACGACTTAAACACACACACACATCTATATATATAAATATATATATATACGACGGGATTCTTTCAGTTTCCGTCTACAAATCCACTCGAAAGGCTTTTTTCGGCTTGAAATTATAGTAGAAGACACTTTCCCAAGGTGCCATATAGTAGGACTGAACCTGGAACCATGTGGTTGGGAAGCAAGCTTCTTAAAACACACCCACTCTTGCGCCTATTAATTGCAGAAGTTTTGAACTCACCCACAAGGATACACGAGCATACACACTGATCGCTCTAGTTATTATTACTTTATATTATTACAGTGTATTTCTGTTCATACAACTCTCTTGCTAATTACCTCAATGAAATAGAAAAGGGAAACCTTATTTTCATACTTGGAGGTCACATTGAATTAATAAGTGTAATGTAATAAAGTTGCATTAATGATAATTTTCTTTAATGAATGGAAAATTTAATTACAGTTAATGAAAAAATCTAATTAAAATAGCAAATGTAGACGTAAAGTGGCATTTGTATTGAAAACTCAAACAAATATATTTTCTAATAAAACCCAACTTTTCTCTAGATGCGCGAATTTAAGAACCTCAAAGTCTGCCGCTTATTCTTTGCATATAAACTCGACAGAAATTTCCACTGAATACTGTGCAGCCGTTCTTATATGTTATATCTATTCCAGAAGTCACTATGTGCAATATTCCAATATATTTTAATTCCTAGTATTTATACCCTTGATGAAAGAAACTGAAAAATTATATGACATAATGATATTCACATCAGCTAGTGTATGAAGTAAATTACTTCAAATGGTTAATAGATCCATAATGGGGAATAGTAGTAACAATGAGAACATATTATTTTCATTTATACATTCATCGGAAGAGGGAAGGCAATTTCTACAATCAATAACAGTGAGAAATATTAACAGAGGTAAATGTCGTGACATCGTGATGCACAGAAAACCTTTATAAATCTCTAGTTGTGAAAAACTTAATGTAAATCAGTTTGAAAATTCTTGCTTTCTTCTATAATATCAACTAGAGTAGTGTGTCTTCTATAATATCAATAGAGTAGTGGACGTCATTTGCGGGCCGTTGTATGCTTACAAGGGAGCAGGAACTATCATGCAGATACGATAAGATGATCAAGATTTAGAAAAGTCGTGATTTTTACTTAGAAAGGAAATATTTAAGCTACTTATCATACCTACATTTTAAAAACATTTACAAAATAAAGAATCGCGTGGGAATTAAAATATGAACAAGAAATTGTATCAGTAGGGGGGGCATTGACATCATATTCATGGCATATGAAACACCAAGGTCCGATATCCGATATAATTGTATTATTATAATTCCTTGCCTTCTTGAATATTTTTTTTTGAAAACTATATTGAGGACACTTGTCCATTCAAATATCTAAAGAGATATAGTAAGAATGATGTTGTGTTCAGTTTTTAATTTTGTAGTGTATGGTATAAGAGTTTTATGTTATACCATTCAGTGAAAAGGACGCGCTGAGCTACAAAAAGTTTAGAACCAGTAAATTAGATGCATCTCTTACACATATACACCTGACCAACACAGTCATTGCAAACATTGTTCATCTCTTTCTCACGCCCAGACCAGCCTGTAGTACCTAGCGGTCATTACACCATTACTTTATCGTGACTACCCAACGTACAAGCAGATTTCTGACAAGAACACGAAACCACAAAAACCAGTGCGCATACACACACACACGCACAAACACACACACACACACACACATACACACACACACACACACACACACACACACACACACACACATATATATATATATATATATATATATATATTGGGTCATCCCATAACTATTTTGCTTTATGAGTTCAATAAAGGCAACAACGCAACAGAAAATGAAGGAGAGTATATTTTAGATTAAAAAG
>NC_069001.1:22403254-22406959 GCF_001194135.2 Octopus bimaculoides | reverse complement strand
ATATATATATATATATATATATATATATATATATATATATATATAAGCAATGTTATAAGCAATATATATATATATATACATACATACATATACACATTGTGACATGCCTTAAATAATATATATATATAACGTGGGACCATAATTCGGACACGTTTATTATTCTCCATCCTTTTTTCTCTCTCACTATTTTTTCCTCATCGCTTTCTGTAGAAAAGCGTAGGTCCGAAGCGTCAAAGACATTTTCATTTTCCTGATCATCAAACTAGTACAACTTGCTTGTTGTTCTCTCGCCCGTCTCTGTGTTTTGTTTTTTGTAAATACGAATCATATATATATATATATATATATATATATATAAAATATACACACATGTTATAACACAACAGTACAGTCATGCGGAAACACTTCGCTCTGTCTATGAATTCTTATTGACATCAGTGTCTTTAATATTTTAAATCCAATAATTAGCATTTCATTTTTAAATCTGTGTAATATTCTTGGCAGGCTGTTTAACTATTGGAGTTTAACAAAATCCTTTGACAAACTGAATAACCGCTATTTAAATGTCTCTTTATACTTGTTTAGCTTCACAATGTTTCCAATTTCCTATTGCTTAAATCAGTTGAATACTTTATATTACCAATATTTCTTCACATACACGCACATATACACGCAAATAACATACTTGTACATATTCGCACCAAACACAGATACATACAACAGTCTTACTCACGTATCGCCTCTATTACCACAAGATTCACAATAATTGCACGTAAACGAATATAAACAGCAACTAAAGTAAGCTTTAAAAACTTTCATTTTTTTTATGACAAAATTTTCAGCTTAGTTGAAAGATTAATCAGGAATTTAAGAATTGTTAAAAATTAAAGAATAAAACCCAAAAATATAATCATAAGCAGCAACTAAAAAATTAATTCATCAGTAAAGTTACCATGATTTAAATTTTAATTTTAATTTAAGAAAATTCTTAATAAAGAATCTAGAAAAAAGAAAAGGACTAAGAAAGCTACATTAATTAGTTTAAATTATTCAAATTCAAAGCGGGTGACACAGCGTGAGACAAAATCCATTCTTGTGGCCGTTTTCTTGAATATGATCGTAAAATGTTTTGTTTCTTCAATTTCCAAATCATTTCATAGCCAACTCTACTTCCATCTTTTCTAACCTTTTTTTTTTTCCTTTTTGCAATCCATTGATTCTCTAACTTCCTTTACAAGGATTCTTTAATAATTACCACCGTTTTCTGAAACATTTAATTATATTTATTATCTGTTTTGTTCAATTTATTTTGCTTTATTTATTCCACTGTGAATATATTTTTCTTTTATATATTTCGTATTGAAGTCCTGTATGTTAATCAATGTGATTTTAATCCACATGCATTACCACTGTGCCTAAGATGAAAGGAGAGTTATGACAGATTTTGTAAAGCTACCTATCTAATATTTCATACTTCAATCCATAGAAAAATAAGTCAATTTAATGGCTTTCACTTTTCATTTGAAGGCTATTGAATATTTTGCTATTTTACTAAGGTTGAAATATTATTTACAACACTAACATCAAATGAATTTATAAAGAAATGGTGTACGTTTCTCCTTACAGTTCTCCTCGTCAATATTTCACACAAATATGTATTAGTTAATTTTTTCCTAGGTTTTCAGCAAACACACAAACACACAAACACAAACACACTTTTATATATATTGATGAATAGGCAAATGTGAGTGTGAATGTGTGTGCATATATAAATTTGTCTATGTGTACTTATCTCTCTCTCTTCATATATATATATATATATATAGTAAGAGGATAGATATAATATCCAGGCAGATACCGAATTTCTTTGAGTAAAATGCTAAGGTTGGTTCCTTCAGATGCTGCGTGTTTGGTAAACTTCCTTTAGCTCCCATCCAATGTTACAGCTTATTACTTGGATAATTAGAGCGTAAAGTACAGTATTAATAACAAGGAGAATGAAGAATTTAAACATTCGTACTTTATATCTATTTCCAGTTAGTTTATTTATAATAATTGTCCGACACGTGTTTTGATCGCACTAACTGCATATTGTTGAATATTTATATGCAGTGATTTACGCATTATCAGTACGATCTCTTCAGGGCATATAAATATGACATTGTTCGAAGCTGAATTTCTTCCACTTTTAGTTTGGTAGTAGAAGTAAACCATGACATTCTGCCATGAGATACCCCACCCCTCGCCAAAATAGGGGACGAAAGATGCAATTTCTGCCTAGAGAAAGTATACCACCAAATATATATGTTGAGAATCATAAATTAGTTAACACTTGGCAAGACAGAACTTTTAATTGCTTACACAAACAACGTTTTCTTTTTAAAAATTTAAATAACAGAATGCATTAATTTATATAATTCCAATAAACTTATTTCTCTAAACATAACTAGAATAACTATAACAATAAGGACGCATATAAAGAATAGAAGAATAAAATTCAGCTCATAAGATTATATATAATATAACCTAAAAACGTTCAAAGTGTTCAAAGTGGACTAAACCTTTCATATTTTCCCAAATATATAACAAACACCTTACTTGGGTGAAGACCTTCTTTAGCCTGGGGTGCCAGTGCTTCTCATTTCCCTACCCATTGTCTTCAGTGCAGGACATTTTTATCCAGAACACATTTCTCGTCACCAGTCACTATTCAGCCCCAAAAAGGTTCGTTCGTGAGACATCACAGCAAAGAGAAGCACACATTTACTCTCGGCTCGCGATTAGATTCGGAAAGTTTGAGGAAGCCATTGACCCAATTTGCTGACTTTCCCGATGGGACGGAGGTGCCGATGAATGGTGTTCAATGACCAAATCCAAGCTTCTCTGCTAGTTCCTCTACAGTTTCGATGGGATTTTGTTCCACCAGGGTTTACAGGACGAATTCGTCGAGCTCTACAAAACTTCCAGAACGAAGCTCGTCCTATTGGTTGCAGTTTCCGGCTCGGAATTTCTGGAGCCACTGTTGGCACTGGGTTACGCTTATTGTCCGATCCCCATATACTGCATTAATATTCGTCGTACTTTTCGTCTCGTTGTTGCCTTTATTGAACTCATAAAACAAAATATGCCGAATATGTTCCTTTGTTACTTCCATTATAGCGTTGAAAAATTAACTGAAAATCGAAATGCATTCTTCAAGTCTTGCACTAAGAATAAGACTGCGTAAAATTACTACCTGTAAAACTACTACCACGTTAATGCAGGTAGTTTATTCTTTCCCCCCTCCGTCTTTTAGTTTATACAACTGAGAAAACTGCATTATTTATGGGATGACCCAATATATATATAAATTAAATAATGAGGGTAGAAATTGATATTAATCAATTAAAACCAGTGGCTTAACATATTTAAAAATCCGAAGATTAAAAATTTATATTTACATAAAAAATTGAGAGGAATGACGACCAGAGTGGACTCCAAATATGCTAAATATAGACGTCAAATGGCAATTACTACGAAGAGTGTGTTCTCGTGGTAATTCCGATTTGACGTCTATATTTAGCATATTAGGAGTCCACTTTGGCGGTCATTCCTCTTAATTTTGTATATAATGTAATTTTTAATCTTCGGATTTTTTAAATATGCTAAGCCACTGGTTTTAATTGATTAATATCAATTTCTACCCTCATTATCTAATTTTTAAAT
>NC_069001.1:22399266-22401766 GCF_001194135.2 Octopus bimaculoides | reverse complement strand
TATATATATATATATATATATATATATATGAGAGACAGAAAAAGTTTATGTATCTATATTTTTCTGCTCTTTTAAAATTACTCGCCAGCAGCGAAACGGTTGGTTTTTAGCTTTAAAGCACAATTCCTTCGTTGGAATTTCGGCATCATCAGACCATTGTTGTGTGTATTTCTGTACGTGTGTATGTACGTACGTATATTTGTAAAAGAATAAAAGAACATGTTTCTACACATGTATGCATGTGTGTATGTATACATCAACATATGTATGTGAATGTGTATGTACGTATGTATGTATGTATGTGTGAGAGTGTGCATGCATCTAGACAACTATGTGGTTAAATATGTATATGCACACGGACATGTAGCTTCAGGTATAGATGTCAGTGCATACGTTGTTCTTATTACTCATTAAATGTGTTCAATATGTCACATACTTTGATGGTACATCTGAAAGCTTGTAGCTGTAATCTTTTGATTAGGCATGTTCTTTCCGGTTTTGTGAAACTGATCTTCTCCAAATTGTTACTGTTGCAATTAGTCACGTAGACAATGCTGCAATTATTATAGTTAAAAATCGAAAACTATTGTCGTGATGAAATAGCTGGCTGCATGTATGTGTTGTATATATCATATACACGCACAATACGTAGACACAAACTAACGTATATATATTCTTTTCTTTTATTCTTTTATTTGTTTCAGTCATTTCACTGTGGACATGCTGGATTACCGCCTTTAATCGAACAAATCGAACCCAGGACTTATTCTTTGCAAGTGTAGTACTTACTATATCGCCCCCTATTGCTGAACCGCTAAGCTACGGAGACGCAAACACACCAACGTCAGTTGTCAAGCGATGGTGTAGGGACAAACATAGACACGCAAACACACACACACATATATATATACGATGGACTTCTTTCAGTTCCCGTCTACCAAATCCACTCACAAGGCTTAGGTCGGCCGAGGCTATAGTAGAACTCGGAACCATGTGGTTGGTAAGCAAACTACTTACCGCACAGCCACACCTGTACCTATGTATTTTATATGTACGTACGTACACACACATAGACACACACACTCATAAACACACACACACACACACACACGCACACACAAACATATATATGTCTATACACAAGTATATATAAACATATATTAGTATTAAGAAAATGAGGTATTCAGAATTTTGGATAATTATTAATTTAGCGCTTTCAACTCTTTTACGGGAAATTTATACCTTTTATATATATGTGAGTTAGTTGAAAAAATTTGGAGTGGAATTGGGAAAAGTGTTCTTTGATGTTTTGAATCTGTGAGTGTGTGTGTGTGTGTGTGTGTGTGTATGTGTGTGTGTGTGTGTGTGTGTGTGTGTGTGTGTGTGTGTGTGTGTGTGTGTGTGTGTGTGTATGTGTTTGTATATATGTGTGCGTGTATATGTTTATGTGTGTGGTGAATTTTTCGAGACTTGGTTAGAGCAAGAAAAAGAAAAAGAAAAAGAAAAGATGAAGAAGAAATGCATATTTAATGACCCTCCAAAACAATTTTAAACGAATCTATTTTCTACAGCTGGGTAATATGCCAATTGACAACGCAATGACTAAAACAAGATTGACATTTTGAATTGAAATCAACTTCAAACATTCCAGAAAAATTTGTATTTTATAGTTGGTTAGCATGAGAACTGACCATAAAAATACAATACCATTTTAATCCTCTCTGAACAAACCCTGTTTCTCACTATCTTTCGTTGTCCTTTCTTTTCTCTTCCCTTCTTTCTTTCTTTTTCCCTTTTTTTCTCTTAACCAAACCACCAAAAATTCACTACACACATCCCTACATGTGCATACAAGCACTCACATATATCCACGCCCCCATGCACACATACACACAAACACATACACAGACACAGATACGCACATTCACTCACATATACTTGTACCCAGTGAAAGTGCATGGCCCAGTGGTTAAAGTTTACAATTTTGAGATTGTGAATTCGATTCGTGGGCCAGACTGTTGTTTGTGCTCCTGAGCAAGACATTTTATTTCACGTTGCAAAATTTCACACAACTGTAGAAGTGAATTGTGACGTCACAGGTGCCAAACTGTTTTCCCCTTGGACGACATCCGTAGTGAAGAGAGGGGAAGCTGGTATGCATGAATGACTGCTGGTCTTTCACAAACAACCTTACCCGGACTGGTGCCTTTAATGGTTATTCGTGAAAGAGGGTGTTATGTTTCCCTCGGACTGACTCGCAGAGATAACATAACGAGTTATACAATTTAATTATTACATTTATTGTTCAATTACATACAAAGAACGCACTCACCCAATGTTCGTTATGAATAAACAAAAGTCATGTCCGCCATATATATATCAATGACATTTACCACGACAGTCCCACAAGACAACAACAATGAAACAATGAACTCAGACGAACCACATGACACACGGAACGTCAGACGAATTACATATCTAACAGTCCATATAACAGAGG
>NC_069001.1:22391932-22397840 GCF_001194135.2 Octopus bimaculoides | reverse complement strand
GCTGATGCCTATAATCAGATCAAGCTGGCTCCAGAAAGTCAACGCAGACTCGCACTCAGCACTCACCGTGGAGTACTCCTGCAACAACGACTCCCTTTCGGAATCAAGTCAGCACCTGGTTACTTTCAGGAGATCATGGAAAACCTGACCCATGATCTACCTGGAGTGGCCGTCTTCCAGGATGACATGCTCGTCAGTGGGAAAGATGCAAACAGTCACTTAAACAACCTAAAGTGTCTGCTCACACGTCTAAGCAACAATGAACTCAGACGAACCACATGACACACGGAACGTCAGACGAATTACATATCTAACAGTCCATATAACAGAGGGTGTTTTTCATTCACACACACACACACACAAATACATGCGCGCACACACACATATACATATATAGGCGCAGACGTGGTTGTGTCGTAAGAAGCTTGCGTCCCAACGACCTGGTTCCAGGTTCGGTCCCACTACGTGTCACCTTTGGCAAGTGTTTTCTACTATATCTCCGGGCCGAAGAAAGTCTTGTGAGTTGATTCGGTAAATGGAAACTGAAAGAAACCTGTCGTATCTACATATACGGGGGTTGAACAAAATAATGGAAACACCTAGTATCATAATTTTGAAATATCTATAATCCGTCAGAAGTTTGTTTATTTTTATGTTTTTTGATTTATTATTACTGTTGCTTAATGTGTTTTGCTAACATTGCTGTTTCGTTTCAGATATCATCAGAAAAACGTAATTAAAATTCATTAAAATGACAGATCTATCGGACTTTCAAAGAGGTTAAATTGTTGGTGCTCATATGGCAGGCGCTAGCGTAATGAAAACAGCCGAAATATTACGTATATCAAGAAGTACTGTCTCGAAAGTAATGACAGCTTTTGAGAAAGAGGGAAAAATCTCCTGCTCGAAACAAACCCCGGAAGAAAACCAAAACTTTCAGATAGGGACCGTTGAACTCTTACGCGAATTGTTAGAACGGATCACAAAAGTACAGCTCCAAAAATTACTGCAGGGCTTAATGACCACATTGAGAACTCAGTTTCCACAAGAACTGTTCGCCGGGAGCTGCACAAAGCCGGATTTCACAGGAGGTCTGCAATCAGAAAACCCCTACTTTGAAAAACAAACGTTGTAAAGCGTTTTGAGTGGAGTGAAAATCTACAGGATTGACCACTAAAGCAATGAAAGAATGTTATTCTCTCGGACAAGTCATCCTTTACCTTATGTCCGACCACCGGCCAAGTATAAGTGTGGAGACAGCCAAAAGAAGCATTTGACCCAGACTGCCTTTTTCCAGTTGTTAAACATAGAGGAGGATCTGTGATGACCTGGGGGGCTATATCTTGGAAATCCGCCGGCCCAATGGTTTCCCTTCATGGCAGAATTAGTAGTCAAGACTATTTAAGCATTTTATCTAATCAAATTCATCCTATGGTTGCGGAACTGTTTCCGGGGGGAAACGTAATGTTTCAGGATGATAATACACCAATTCACGCAGGTAAAGTTGTTACTGAATGGCACGAAGAACATTCTAGTGAAGTTGAACATCATATCTGGCCACCACAGTCCCCAGATCTCAATATTATTGAACATTTATGGTGTATTTTAGAAAAACAAGTAAGGAGTTAATATCTTCCACCATCATCATCATCACTACAAGAACTGGAGAATGGACAAAAATTCCTTTGGAAACAATTCAAACTTTGTACGAGTCCATAACACGTAGAATCTAAGCTGTAATTACTGCCAAAGTCGATCCTACCCCAAATTAAAATAAATTTTGTTTTTATTATTTTGTCCAACCCCTGTATATGTATTTGTCTATGTATGTGTGTCTGTGTTTGCTCCTCTGCCATTGCTAGACAACCGATGCTGGTGTGTCTACGTCCCTGAAGCTTAGTGGTTCGGCATAAGAGACCTATAAAATAAGTACTAAGGTTAGAAGCAATGAGTCCTGGGGTCAATTTCTTCGACTAAATGCGATGCTCCATCATAGCCGCAATCAAATGACTGAAACAAGTAAAAGAATATGTATATATATATATATATATATATATATATATATATATATATATGCCCGTACCTCAATTTACGCTTCTTCAAATGATGGCTCATTAAAGCTAAATTTTTTGTTGCATCTACTCAGCAACTAAAATCACAAGAAAAAATATTTTCCTTGCTCGACATTTCTAGAATCTCCATCTAAAGTACTATCTCGTTATTTTGGCAGCGCATCCTAAAAAAATAAGCATAATCACACAGACTTAGTTCTGTTTTACGTTCTTGAGTGTTTATTCGTGTCAAATGGCAACATTTGTGTAGGATTTCGTAATATCTTACAGTACAGTATATTTCAGTACACTTACTATTTTATTATGTTTCGCAAGATACCAAAATAAAGATTATAAAAGAGAATAATAGCATGGAAAGAGAAATGTTATGGATTCATCAGGACTTGCACGGCCAACTTTAAACAAAAAAAAAGCAATAAAGAATCAACGTGACAGTATAAATGTAGTCATGCAAAAGTTAAGTGAGCGTAACGTTTTTAAACTCTCAAACGCACATAATAAACTCATAGCAAAAATATGGAAAGACGACATGCCTAAGTGGATTACGCATCACAGTGTCACTTACCACACTCCAAAGCTATTAACAAGCAAAATGTTATAGTTACTGAACCAGTTGAAACATGATAAATCTCAGGAAGTCACCCATATTTTCTGTTTTTTGCTACTGGTTTGAAAAGTTCATTCAACGATTTAATCTCACTTGTTTTTGAATAACTTAGGAATCGGTTGGTAATGACATCCGGACTGTATCAAAATTCCCTGCACAACTGAAGGAAAAAGAAAATCCACAACTAAACTATTTTTAAATGGGAACGGATGTAGGATATTTAGAAAATATTTTCCCTCTAAATTTTTTATTCACTATAGGAAATGAAAACTGGATAATATAAAGCAGCAAAAGATTGTTTCATTTTCTTAGTGAGCAAGCACCAATTGTGGCTCGAAAATTAAGCTATTGCAGATCTATCTTTCTAATTCTTGAAGTTATATGAAACGTGTCCTAAATCTTGGCCGTTATATAGTAATGTAACAGAAATTCTTTGGCTGTACAGAATTTGTTTACGGAATTGTTTAGTAAACATTTTTTCTTTGCGGCCAAATGTTATCACGAGAAAAAAAAAATTCTGGCGTCAGGCACATCTATCTTTAGGCAACACTCCTGGGCATTTTGTAATCTCAATTCACTCCAACATGTCGTTTCCTTTCCTCGAAATATAACTTCAAAAATACGAGTTCTCTCAGTTCAAGACATTATATTAGAATATATTTAAATCAGTTGATTATAGAGACTAGTGATAAATATCAGTTGTCAAAGAATTCTGAACGAATTATGTTTATTCAAACAAATACAAAAAACAGTATCAAATTTATCTTGATGATAAAGTGGAGAAAATTATGTCCAGTTGTAAGATGGCAAGTAAAACAGTCTGTAGAGTAGTAAATAACCTTATACAGTTAGTGCAAAATGTGAGATTTGAAGGTGTTTTTTGGTGATATGATGATAGTCTAAATCTATTCGCATACTGGAAACAAGACCCCCCCCCCACACACACACACACAACATCAGTGAAAACTTTTAAGGAGATAACAGAAACAGAAAGTGGCTAGATCACATAGTGGAGAAAAGATTCTGGCTTAACAGAAGTTTTATCTAAAAGTGTTAGTGAGATAACTCGTGTTTTAGAACGATTTTCAGAAAACAATCCAAATGTTGATTGAAGCATGTAAAAAGTTAAAAGATGTGTAATAGTAGCTTTGAATTTTCTCTTGGGAACAATTAAGGCATCGTCATAAAAAGTCATAGAAGTCACATTTTCATAAAAATAAACTTTAAGTACCACATTTATTTTTAAGTATATTTCAGCTAATTCATAATCTAAAGTATGTGTATAAATTTCTTGACTTATGATTTTATTCAAAGGAATCATGACATTTAGGTTTGCGTCCTTTTCAAACAGTATGAGAAATAAGTTGCATAAAACTGTTTTACCTTCCTCTAACAGTGAAGTTACTGAAAGAGAAGTATGTGTATAGCTGTCATATTTTCAACAGTATGTGTGCGTATTTTTTATAGATAGAAACAGATAGTGAAAAGTCGATCTCAGAGGAAAGACGACTTGTTGTTCCCGTCGGAATAATAGATGTACAAATATCAAGAGTATTGCAGCCATCATTGTGAAAAGTGATAGTAAGGAGATATTGCTAAGCAGAATAAACAGGGGCTGCGAGAAGCTGGTTGAAAAGATTAAAAGCGGAGAACTTGGTTGCTGACATGGAGGTAGAAGAGAAATGCAGCAAGTAAGGGTGAGAGAATTTGGGTAAATTATTTGGCGATAAACTCCATAGTGTAGTTGCAAGTGAGAGGAAAAAAAAGGAATTGACGAGATTGTAGGATTTATAAGTTGTTGAGAGGAGTTAGATGGAGGTAGGATTTGTTTTTCATCATGCTTTAAAAGCATTTTCATTTCTTTCCATATTTGGATTAGATGTACTCTATGTATGTATGTGTGTACGTATCTATCTAGCTATCTGTCTATCTATCTATCTTCCTGTAAGTTAATAAATATTTGATACAGCGGAATATCTACTAATATGTACTAAGAAACCTAAAATAAATTTAAACTGTACTTTACAAAGCCTTCACTATAAAACTTTCAACAGATGAAAACACATCTTGCTATTCTCTTTGTACACATGAAAAGTATGAGACAGTCGTAACATGTCTCACTATTTGTTCATGTTTACAGGTAACACTCTCATGCACACACACACACACACACACACACACACACACACACACACACACACACGCACGCGCGCGCGCATGTATGTATATATGCAGTCTTGTAGATAAATTGAGACCAATTTTAAGCAGTTGACTTAGTGGGTTTAACATTTCATTTTTTTCAAAACCTTGCTTGCTTAATAATCAAATCTTCCTCTTTATTTTTCTGGTAACTGATTCAACAACAGAAAGTTATAGAATAACAGAATAGTTCTGCTATTGTTGTTTTAGCGCGCACTGGGCACACTGCCAATAAAATTGTTTCGTTGATGGAACTTCCAAAATCGACATTTTATTGTGTGTATAAACAATTTAAAGAAGAGAGAAAGACTGATTGTAAAGAACACAAGACTCGAAGTGATTCCAAATGCAATGCAAAGTTTCTCACTGGCCTCAAAAGCTTGACTGAAGTGGGTTCATCCACATCCGTGACAACTCTTGGAAAGAAACGCAATGTGGCATGACTCTCTATGTTCGACGCCAAACAATCAGAGCTGAGAGATGCCCAAAATATCTACCATTCATCAAGCATCAAGGTGCAGGAAACACTTCCGTGTTTGTGGACGAGGAGAGGTTCACTGTGGACGCTGAGGTGAATTGCAGAAATTCTTTAGTAACAGCATACAACTGTTCTGACGTCCCCACTGTTTGAAACTAAGAATTCTACCTCTGTGGTGTTATTTGGAGCCATGACGAGTGAGGGAAGTGTCATGGATCCACACTTCATTGAGTCTGGCTTGAAGATCTGCATCATGCCATAGGTGAAAAGTAACGGAGGCCTTCTTTGGTGACAAGGTGCCATTTTTCTGAGGGCCTGCATCTGTACCAGTAATAGCTCAGATCTCAACATTCTCGATTACTTTTTATTGTGCGTACTTCAAGCAATGATCGATGCTTCACCACTTTCGAGTATCAACAATTTGTAATAAATGTTACGTTAAAATTATATCTACATATCTGTCCACTACCATTATTTTAGTATTTATTACTAGTTTTATGCATCGTAAAAATTGTCTCAATTTATCTGCAAGCTCGTGTACATGTATATATA
>NC_069001.1:22388849-22391606 GCF_001194135.2 Octopus bimaculoides | reverse complement strand
ATAATAAATATAATATAATATAATATTATTATATTATATTATATTTATTATATTATATTATATTTATCTTATGATATTTACTTTACTTTATATTATACTCATTTATTGTGCTTTTAATTATTAATTTTTCTATATGTGATAGTGGATTTTCATCGATGAGTTCTTGAAAATTGGTTATTTTCCCTAAAACTATATATTTTATATATACTTTATCTATAAGGCTCAATTTAATTTTAATTTTTTATAAATTGATTTTAATTGAGTTTTTTACCTGTAATTTTGGATTTTGTCCCTAATATTATTACATATATATATATATCGTATAATTCGGGTAGAAACTTCGTAACGTGCATTTAAGAAAATTCCAACAAGAATTGATCGTATTTCACCCGATGAAGCGCCTACACATAGCTGTTGATGAAAAATATTTAACTATATGGTAATTATAGACAAGGATCTTCTTTAATGGAATATGAATATTATACTCAACAACCTAAAGCTGGTGTGTGGTGCAGAAACAAATGCTGTGACCAACTATCAAAGCCTTATATCCTCCATCCTCGTGTTATATTATTCTGATATATATATGTGTGGAGGTTGAGGAGGTCGGTGTATTCTGTTTTTAGTTCTGATTAACTCCAGAAAATCATTCGTACAAAAAATCTAATAAATAATTCTTCTGCATCTGTTTTAGTGCTACAAGAGATGGGATGTAATTTGAATACTAAGATATACACTTTTCAATTTCATTCTCCTGCAGCAAAATTCGCAATAAATCTATTCAGAAATATATTTTATCTAACTCAAATATCAATATAATTCCAGTGCAAGTCATTGGATGATTTCCAAAATATTTTTCAGAATATTTTCGAAATGTCAGGAAGCATTGAAGTTTTTTCCTTTTTTCGACATAAACTTAAACAGAAAGAAATTGAACATTTGTTGTAAATTATTTATTTGTGTTTTTTTTTTCTTTTTTCCTATTTTCTCTAATATTTTACATTTAGAGAATATTTAAGATACCAAATATTTTAGTATACTTTTCAAAATATAAATTAGTCACCGATACAAAACAAGTGCAGAGAATTATTTTGAATGCTGGTAAAATGTTACAATTAATAAACTATGAAATCAACATTAAATTCTACATAAGAGCAAACATCTAAATGTAATATATTCTTAGGTGTATATTATGTGTGCAATATATGCGTGTGTCTATATACTACGAGTGCGTGTATAAATATAAATGTATGTATATAAATGTACAAAAACACACACACTCACACATACATTAATACATATATATGCATGTGTATATACGTGTATATGTGTGTGCGAGTGTGTGTGTGAGTGTGGATGTATATATATGTATAAATGTATGTATGCATGTATACACACATATATATAGATGTATGTGTTTTTGCGTGTGTGTGTGTGTGGAAATTTATATATATATATATATACATGTGTGTGTGTGTGTGTATTTGTGAGTGTGTTTGTGTGTGTGTGTGTGTGTGTGTGTGTGTGTGTGTGTGTGTGTGTGTGTGTGTGTGTGTGTGTGTAAGTGGAAACTCGATCGGCGCAAGCAGACAGTTGATGATATCTTCAGAGAAAGAACTCCTGTTGGGCAAGTATTTCGACCCCTTAGTTTCTGACATTCTTCGAGAGCTAGTCTACTTAGGTCATGACTCTTAGGTGTCCGTTCGCTGTTTCTGATATGCCACCTTTATTGAGGAATGAACTTGGAACCTTTGCGTGATTTCTTTTCTATTTTTAGCTATGGTTTATGTCAATTGGCCACGAAGAACACCGCAAGAACCTGCATTTTGGATCTATTTGAAACGGGATTTCCCTCCAACTATGGTTAACGGCTCGCTGTATTCCTTTACAGCTCCACAGCTATCGCTTCTATTTACCTATAACCGGATTGAGCTCTTTTCCTCTTTCCCTGACAGGTGTTTCATCGTTGTCACCGTTCTTTTGTAACCTCTGATTCTAAACTGACCTGTTATTTGGTACATGGATGCAGTAACAAACCCTTCTGCGCCAACTTCCACTGCTTGTACTGTGCAAGAGTAACCCGTTATTCTCTCTTTATAAAACAACAATTCTCACAGGCTATTTCAGTATGCGCCGTGAACTCCTTCTTATATTATCTAACATCATTTTATAATTTGTTTTCTTTATTTCTCCTCCGTGCTGCTCTGTCCCTCTTTGTAAAGCTGCTTATAGGGTTAGGGTTACGGGGACGAGGACTGAACCATGTTTCGTTCAATCCTTCTCACTTTCTGAATAAAAGGCTGCTGTTTGTGATTCTAGAAAACTATGTCACGGTGAATGTAAGAGAAAAACAACTAACCATTTCACTGTATTAAATCTTGTATGATAAAATGGAATGCTGGAGAGATTTGAACTTCAGTGATCATAGATCCAGAACAAACACTGCACTCTCAATGTCTGCTACTAATTTCCTTTAGAAATACGCGTGTGTGTGTGAGAGAGAGAGAGAGAGGGTGTGTGTGTGTGCGTGTGTGAGAGAGAGAGGGTGTGTGTGTGTGTGTGTGTGCGTGTGTGTGAGAGAGACACAGGGAGAGTGTGTGTGTGTGTGTATACGTGTACACACACACGCAGACGCGCACAGATACATATAGAAGTATATGAATATGTATATTTGTGTATATATATATATATGTCTCTTTCTTCCTCTTTCTCGGTCGCTCTTTCTCGGTCGCTCTCTCTCTCTATACATCTATATAT
>NC_069001.1:22386443-22388815 GCF_001194135.2 Octopus bimaculoides | reverse complement strand
ATATATATATATATATATATATATATATATATATATATAGTAAATCCCAAAAACGAAGGACAAACACAAGAAAATAAAGCAACAATGCGAGGACGCGATACATGCAAAGTATTAGCAGACGCTCAGCGAAGGAAAGAAAGGTGGTTTTACGTTTCGAGCAAACCTCTTCTTCAGTAACAGGAGACAGAGGAAAGTCCGAGAGAAAAGGAAGACGGAGGGAAATAAATCGCCAACGATTCACATTTGATTACACAGAAGACCCAAGGTGGCAGGTAACGCTATGTAGTTAAACTCTCGGTTCGATAATGGCACAAATGAACAGCACATGGAATCTACGTCTCCACACTTTCCATTTGTGATAACAAAATATGAACTCTTATTGGAATTTACATACCACGGACAGGAAGCATTCCTACCACTTCTACACATCACTTTTCTTGGTTAATGGAACTGCAACTATAACATATTTATACATTTTTATTCTTACTTTTATTCTCTTATTTACCTTTATACTTGTTATTTCCGTCCTTTTCCAAAACAATTCATCATATTGTTTCCCTCTATTTAACCATCTCACATCGTCTCTGAGGAAGGGATATCTCTAATATCCCAGAAACAGCTGTAAGACTAACTTTCACTTTATAAATGTCCTGGAAATTCCACACAGACTTGGCTTTGTTGTCTCATTTTATTTAACACACACACACACACACACACACACACACACACACACACACACACACACACACACACACACACACACATATATATATATACATATATATATATATATATACGTATATAAATATACACATATATACACATACGCATACATGTATATACATGTACATATATATATATACATATAAATAAATATATACATACACGTACATATTACACACATAGGCAAACACACACACACACGTACACCCCTATATACTTTTTTTTTTAATGGATCATAGGTGCTTTCTGAGTCAAAGGCTCACAAGCCGGCTTTCCGGATTTTGCGCCGTAAATTTTCCCACCCTGATCGGGATGCCGGTCCATCGCAGGAGTATTCCTTTTTGACTGGACCGGTTCAACATGAAGTGAATTATTTTGCCGAGTCCGGCCCGGGAATCGAAACCACGATCCTGGGGTCATTAATGCAACACTCTTACAACTAAGCCACTCGGCTCCAAATATACTTCTACATGAATGTAATTGTGTGTGTGTATGTGTGTGCGTGTGTGTGTGTGTGCGTGTGTGTATGTATGCATGTATGTGCGTGTATATTCTGCCAACCAGCATATTTTGATGGACGACAAGGTGTTTACATCTGTCTGTAAGTATAGATTATTTTTCTAGAAATCTATAGATATAGGTTGCACTACACTATAACATTGAAACAAAGCACTGTATATACAGCAATAACACGCGCATGCGCACATACACACACACACACATACATACGTATACACACATATTCATCAACTACTGTGTACTGATTATAAGGAAACGCGAGGCTTCGTGGTTAAGGTAGTCAGTTCACAGTCGTAAGGTTGTGATGTGAGTTCGATTCCCGTTAGCGCGTTGTGTTCTTTAGTAAGTCACTTTATTTCTCGTTGCTCTTGTTCACTCAGTCGGCAAAAATGAGCTGTACCTATATTTTAAATGGCCGGGCTTGTCACATTCTGTGTCACGCTTAATCCCCCTGAAAACTATATAAAGGGTACGAGTGTCTGTGAGATGCTCAGCCACTTGCACGTGTGTTTCTTGAGCAAGCTGTTCTGTTGATCGGATCAACTGGACCCTGCGTCGTTGTAACCAAAAATCAAAGACAAAGAAAGAAACAAAAGTAATGAGTGAAGAATATTAACAACACAAAGCACAATTATCAGGAAAAAATTTGAACAAGACGCCACCATTTATTAACAGACAATTACATGAAAGAACAATTATTACAGGAATCAAAATATGACCTACCGACCTACTGTCATCTGCGATGTAACAAACAGCTAAGGAATAACTTGCAGAGATCGAGAATTCCCACCGTTAGACACACTGCGCTGCGGTTAATATTTATCAACAAATGGGAATAACAAAAGTTGGTCGTAAAGAGAAAAAAAAAAAACAACAAAAGCGGATAAGCTCTGCTGCGACATACATACACCATTACATACATACATAGACACAGAAGTAGAAGAAATCATATTTTAACTGCTATTTCTAAATTTCGGTATATGGTGAAGCAACATTTGCTGATCCCCTAATTATGTTTATAATTATAAAAAAAAACAACTTTTCTATAAGTTTTTACCGCTAATGTATTTTTTTTTTCCATGCCGAACTACTTGGTAAAATTATTATTAATTTATTAATAAATTAATAAT
>NC_069001.1:22382232-22383630 GCF_001194135.2 Octopus bimaculoides | reverse complement strand
CATCTATGTAGCGACCGTATAGTTCCGGGGTCGGACCGGAGAATTGGGAGAATACTTGGGCCTCAATGTAACCAACAAAGAGGTTGGCGTAATTGGGCCCCATTCTCGTCCCCATCGCGACCCCAGATTCCTGTTGGTAGGTATCTCCGGCGAACGTGAAGCAGTTGAGGGTGAGGACGAGTTCTGCCAGACGAAGCAGGGTAGGGGTGCTAGGTGTGGGGTCAGGGCGGCGGTCAAGGAAGTATTGGAGGGCTGAGAGACCGACCATCCATATATATATATATCAGTCATATATGTACATTGATGTATATATATATATATATATGTATATATATATACATACATACAAGTAGGCATTATTTTTAAATGAAAAATGAATCATAAATTAGCTATGAAACAGTTTCGAATTTGTGATTGATTATATGGTATCTAAGGGAACTGTCGACTAGGTAACAAGTTAATTGCTCTTGAGCACGGATTGCGTGTGGAGAGTGAAAAACATTGCGCTATTTACTAACAATATATTATCCACGTAGTAGAAGATTTTGTCCAGGATGATCTAAAATCATTTTGAAGGTGGATTTGTAATTAATGTACACAAACAGAATTGTGACGCAAAGTGGTAAAATATGCTACGGAGTAAGTTCTGTGCAAACTTCCCTCCCAAAACTTACATCAACAGTGAGATTATCCTGACAGCTGTTGCAAAACTACCGTACAGAAAATCGCCCGAGAACAACCTGATAGTAGGTTACAGGGACAGAAATCTTACTCTCGACATAGCAATGATTGTTAATCTATTCAGAAAATGATGAAAGATGAGCTTGATTTGCCAGAAAGTATAACAGTTGCGCAAAGAACACTAGTAGCTAAAACTCAGAAGCTGCCTGTAACTCCAAAAAACTACAGACGTGTAACGCGTTTTAATGTGATGTATAAATGATGTGTATATTGTTTAAACCCACTCTTTAAGGATCACTGAACTCTGTGTCAACTCTTGAATGTGTTTGCTGGTGGGCACCTATTTACAGCTGAGTAGACTGGACTAACACACACGCACACATGCACATACACACACGCACACATGCACATACACACATGCACACATGCACATACACACACATACATAATACATACATACATGCATGCATTATAATTATCATCATTATTTGACGTCCTACGCCAGAGAAACCGGGAAGCCGGCCCTATGCTCCTAACGAAGTAATGTCGGGTAACTATTTAACGTCCAAGTGGCATGGTTACTCTTCGCAAATATTTAATATAATGGCACCTGGAATAAAAAAGAATAATTACACTGTAAATTCTACACTGCTGAAAACATATTAAGACGCTTAAATCAGAAATTTTGAAAATTAAGGGTGTCTATTTACTTTCTGC
>NC_069001.1:22377319-22381871 GCF_001194135.2 Octopus bimaculoides | reverse complement strand
ATATATATATATATATATATATATATATATATATATATATATATAACCATTTGTGGTATGTGTATAATTATTAATTTTTCTCCTCTTGTATATAGCCGTAACCTTCGTGCTGTTATATATGCATAATTTTTGTCTGTTCTTTTTATATAATGTCTTTGTCTCTGCCTTAGTGTACATTCACTAGCTTTTTTCCGATGGCTTAATAACAGCATTGGCGACTCCATGACTGAGTGGTATCAATGATATTGACGCGAAACCACTATGATATTTTGGGTCATTGACTGACGATGAAAACTTAGCTGTAAATATCCCGCGTACTGTGTCTTTGTCTGTAATTCCCGTCCGTTATTTTTTCGTCTCTCTTGTTTTCCTTATTTTGTTGTGTCTGTTCAAACCTTGATACATACATACATACATACATACATATATATATATATATATATATATATATATATATATACGTACATACATATGAATACATATAGATTTACATACATATATGTACACACATACATATGAATACATATATATTTACATATACATATGTATATGTATATATATATATATATATGTATGTATGCATATTGCTGGCTAGATAGCTAGCTAGCTAGCTAGCTAGATAGATAGATAGATAGATAGTCTCTGTTGTTTAAGAATTCATGGTTTGTTTAGTGTAACCATGCTGAGGGTGTCACAAAGCTTACCTAATAATCCATTCTAATACCGTCACATACTTCAGTTATTGCAACTTTTCAGATGATGCTATGTGTCTTTTTATCTTGCTGTTTTCTCTTTTTCTTTCTTTCTTCGATATCACATTTTTGTACATCTCCCTTAGTGATATTCAAATTTTCACAATCTCAATTGATACATTTTCTCTGATTCTTTCTATTCGTCGTACACATCTAGAGTTCATTAAAGGATATTGTCCTACTTTCCTCCTTCATGCTATCAATACATTCCACTTTATCTTTTTCAATGGTTGACCTGTTTCTCTTGAACCTCCAGTTTTTCTGTACTAATTCGCTTTCTATGCTATCGGCCTTCATAATAAGAACTAGAAATTTCAATCTTTGTTTAAAAATCAATTCTTCCACAGTCTACTGTCAGTTTTCTCTTGCTGCAGTATTGATTTGTTTGCTCTTCTTTTCGCCTGTGAGATTCTAAACAATCTTCTCCAATACAGCATTTCAAATACATTAATTTTCTTAAGTTATTGTTTATTAATTGTCCAGTTTTCACATCCATACCTCATTACTGCTTATATCATCAATTATTTTAACAACCTCTCTTTCGTTTTATGCAATATTTCTTTATCTTTCATAATTTTCTTTAGTCCTATGAGGGTAAGCTTTCCTGATCTTGAAATCATCAGCTTCGAATGGCAGACTTACAATGTTGTACAGATTAACATCACTGCTTGGAACCCCAGATGCCATTCATAGATTACACTCTAAAGCAAGCGTTAACAGGGTGTTCAGGTTAAAGTTGATTATTATTTTATGACCACTTTTTTTTTCATGAACAAATGTACTAGTGAACAGTCAATGGCATTGAATAGTATATGATTTAAGAGAAGAAAATGTTAGCTGACATGGAGGACTGGAAGCCACCTGAATATTGGGAAAAGGTTACCTGTATTATGATGATTCGTGCTGGGTGTCAAAATGCTGTATTATGACTGTTGCTCAATATTTTGTGGACATTGTAAAAGCAGTAAGACATGACATGGACAGCTGCGATGGAGACGACAAAGCTCTGGCCAATAGGAAGGGATGCAACAGGCATTCTGACCGCATCTGCTCATTGGAATTCATACCCATTTGTTTGAACAGGGCCTTAGGCTTAACTCAGACAGCTATGTGAAGCTTTGCTTGAGATTGTGGTCAAACCCTGGCTAGAGAGGGTTGCTGCTAGAAAGTCATATATGTGTGGTAGCAGGGTTCAGCTCCTTCCTGTATTTCTAGAGTGAATCAGAGAATGTCTATGACTTCCACTTCACTAGTCCCAATTTCCAGCCTCATAATTCCCTCGATTTGAATCACATGGATTACTGTGAGTGGATTGCCATTGAGAAAGACACCAACTGCTCAGTCTGCAACACCAATGCCAAGCTGGTAGCCTAGATCAAGTGGACATTTAAAGATTTTACAAGAACGCAGTGAAGAATGCATATGCCATGTTCTGGAGCTGTCTTGAGGTCGTGGTAGAGGCTGAGGGTGGCTCCTTCGAGTAAACTTAACCGCCAGCGATTATCTAGCTGATATTTTTGGATTTTTTTAATACTCAATTTTGAGATAGGATGTTGTCTTTTTTTTTTACTTTCTATGCAAACTGTCAACTATAGCCTGAATACTCTGTACATTAAGTCCTGATTGAAAGATAACTTCTCACCATCTATCTCACCAGAGTTGATGTCCTGCAAATAGTCATGGACACTGTTCTTACTTCTTGACTAAAGTAAAAAGAAATAGTACACTCAGCACCATTTCTTTTGTTCGATTTCCATCCTTAAATTTCTTTAAAGTTGACGTTAGTTTATCTTTTGTTTTGCTTTGAGTGCACACATGCAGCTGTGTGTCTGTTAAATTTCACTTTAATCTTTCCATTAACTTTTCCAAAATTCTTTTTAGATGCATTTCATTTACCCCCTGGATTGTGACATCTGCATGTCACAGATTTTTAATTGCTTTCCCCTTTTATGTTAATTCTTTCTATCTTATCTATTTTGTTGACTGCACATTTTGAAACAAACAAGAGAAACTATGCAATCTTGACTAATTTCTTTCTTGCTTTATAAACCATTTTATGTCACCTAAATTCTGTTTTACTGTAGCTCTTTGTTGTTTTGTATGAAAAGGGTAAAATGCTCTCACTCTCATTTCTTTCAACCATATCCACAATATTTGATGATCAACACAATCAAAACCTTTGTTGTAATCAATGCAAACACATGCAGATCATTTTACAGAACTCCCCAGATGATTACATTTTCTATTTCAGGTTTAAATATTGATTCCTTGTCCTCCTTCCTTTCTCAAAACCATTTTGTTATAAAACCAATCCATTTCCTGAAATTTCTTCATCTGGTTTTAAATAAATTTTCAAAATACTTTACTTTCATTGATATGAGGTCAGTTGTCCTGTAATTATTGTCTCCCCACACATTAATTTTTATTTGAAATAGAAATATATACAAACATCTTCCAGTCTGTTAGTCATTGTCTTTTAGTCCAAATATTTGAGACAGATTTTGATAATTACTTTAAAAATATCTTCGTTTACTGCTCTCAATAATTTGATGGAAATTAAGTTGGCAAGCTGTCAGAATTGTGAGCACACCAGGCAAATGTTTTATGACTTTTCATCCATCTTCAAGTTCTGAGTCCAAATTCTGCTGAGAGCAACTTTGCCTTTCATCATTTTGGGGTTGATATATTAATTACAAGTGAAACACTGGGGTCAATTTAATCAACATACCGCCTGCCCTGAAATTACTGCAGCCAAATTTGAAATCATTAATTGAATGGAAATATATTTTGTTACTTCAATAAAATACTCTAATATTCCAACTGTTTTTGCGTTCACTCTAACAAGCAAACCATTGTCAAATATTTCAATACTCTATATAACAAGTCAACATGTCAAATCCACAATTAACTATAAACTCTAAATGGTTACATGTCAAGGGAATTTTAAAGTATTTTGCACAACATGAAGGTAGTCATTGTAATGTTAAGTTTAAATTTTAAGGTATTTTGCTCAGCTTTTAAAGCACTCTAATTCAGTTTTTAAGAAGATCTATAGAGTTTTTAATGTAATCTCTTCAATAGTTTAAGATATTCTAGGGTAATCAGCTGGCAGAATTGTTACCATGCTGGCTGAAATGCTTAGAGGCATTTTGTCCATCTTTATGTTCTGCTGCTGCAACTGGAAGTTGTGGTGGCAGTGATGATGATGATGATGATGATGATGATGATGTTGATGATGTTGATGATGTTGATGATGATCGGGAGGAGGAGGGGGAAGAGGGGAAGGAGATGGAAGATAATGATCTAAATTTGGTGAAATGAAATCTTTAAATAAAGGTGTGCTAGTATGACAATAACTCAACCTCTTCAACTCATCAATCTATTTGCTTAACCCTTTAACATTCACAGCATTTTCTCAAATGTAATACTTATTTATTGACGTTGTTTTGAATCAGTCATGCATTGTTGTCATGTAGCACTGAAATTATGATGATGCCTTTCATCATTTGTTTTTAACTTGTTTCACTCATCAGACTGCGGCCATGCTGGAATACCATCTTGAAGAATTTTAGTTGAGCTTATCACACCTAGTACTTCATTATTTTTCTGTAAAGCCACGTACTTATTTTATTGATCTCTTTTGTCAAACCACTAAGTTACAGGGATGTAAAAACATCAACACTTGTTCTCAAGCAGGGGTGGTGGAACAAGTCGGTCATTGCTACCTTTCCTCAATGTTACACAAACAAAGATACATATATATATATATATGTGTATGTGTATATATACAAATATATATA
>NC_069001.1:22375800-22377047 GCF_001194135.2 Octopus bimaculoides | reverse complement strand
ATATATATATATATACGACAGGCTCGTTTCAGCTTCCGTCTACCAAATCCACTCACAAGGCTTTGATCAGCCCATGGCTATTGTAGAAGACATTTGTCCAAGGTGCCACACTGTGGAACTGAAACCGGAACCATGTAGTTGGGAAGCAAACTTCTTACCACACCACAATGCCTGGTTTAGAATGACAGCATAGGGTAAGTGTGAGAGGCTGGATCTGGCTAGTTTGAACTTAAAACAAGTAGAATATTTGGGCCTGAACTGACTGGCTTAAATGCTATAGGGTTAACATGAAATTTGGGGGAGGGGCTTTGTCAATTATATCGACCCCAGTGTCCCACTGGTACTTACTTCATCAGCCCCGAAAGGATGTAAGGCAAAGTCAACCTTGGTTCCATTTGAACTCAGAATGTAAAGACAGACAAAATGCTGCTAAGCATTCTGCCCAGCCTGCTAATGATTCAACCAGCTCACTGCTAATCACATCTGTAATAATGCTACGTAACTCAGTTATTTTACAGAGATGTACTTGCAGAACTAGTGTTTTGATCTGAGTTTGTGTGCTGAAACTAGCAAACATTTTTCAGTGAAGAGGTTGTAATTTCAAGCAATGAAAGTTTTCACACCATATTACAAACAATAAATGTTTAAGTGAAGTCTTTGTGTGTTTCTGAGAGTCTAACATGTGTCTCCCATGCTGGAATCACTCTGTTGTTTTAACTGTTCTAATAATGCCACATATATCTATATAAAATTTTGGCAAAAGGACAGCAAGATTTGCAGAACTAGATTACATTGACCTATGGGCTCAACTGATATTTATTTTATGTATACTTTTCGTACTCAAGAACACAGTTTCTGAAATGAAACAGAAGCAGTTATACATACATGTGTCTAGGTAGCAGTAGTTGCTACATCAATATTAGAAGTAAACACTGAAAAACATGTTGCTATGTCAATACTGGAAGTTGACATTGAAAAACCTTTTTACAAAAGTGAATCATATATATAAAGCAATATTATTATTATTATTTTAGTTAGTCTTAATAAAAAACTAAATGATGATCCTATTATGTATCCAAGATCAAAATTATTCATGCACCTCATGTATGGAGCCAATCCACACAGCTGTTTTTGTATGAAAAGTGAATATATATATATATATATATGTGTGAGTATGGATATATATATATATATATATATATATATATATATATATATATATATAGAGAGAGAGAGAGAGAGAGAGA
>NC_069001.1:22369020-22374470 GCF_001194135.2 Octopus bimaculoides | reverse complement strand
TTTATATATATATATATATATATATATATATATATATATGATGGGCTTCTTTTAGTTTCTGTATACCATATCCACTCACAAGACTTTGGTCTGCCTGAGCGTATAGTAGAATACATTTTCTTACAGTGTCACACAGTGGGACTGCACCCAAAACTATGTGGTTGGAAAGCAAGCTTCTTACCACACAGCCACGCCTGCATAGTAGATAAATTTATTTCATAACCATGTGATTTTAAGTTTGATCCCATTGCAAAGTCTCATGACTGAAGTTAAATTGACAGAAACTGTATAAAAGACTGCATTCAAGATCACTCCTGAGTTTAGATAGTTGGCTTAATCTGCTATTCAGTTTAACACCATAACCTGGTATTTAGATGCTTTTAGTGGAATTAATCTTGTAACAATTTGGACCAGTTCTCCAGGTTGAAGATATTTTGTTCCCTTCTTTGACACCAGTTTTAAAGGCCCTGAAAGTGGTCATATGTGCTTCTTCCACTTTTAAGCTCAAAAAATATTTGAGAAAAAAAGATAACATATTTACCTGCCTGTGTTATTTTTAGATTATTCTTGAAAACACTGGTTACAGTGTTTCTGACTTTGCAAAAAAAATATAATCCTCTCTTTCTCTCTCTCTCTCTCTCTCTCTCTCTCTCTCTCTCTCTCTCTCTCTCTCTCTCTCTCTCTCTCTCACACACACAGTGTTGCATACACATGTACACACACACAGTGCAGAAACTTCCTTGTCAACAAGCGGATCAACATTAACTATGACCTAGAAACTACCAGACTTGATTTGTTTTCTCCTGAAATATTGATTAGAATATTTTTTTCCCTCCTTTATTCTAAAACAGAATACAACTTGCTCTGAACCATTGCCATAGAACCATAAAACAAACATGTGTGACTCATGGGGAATCAGTTTATTTTTAGTAGATTTGATATCACATTTGTCAATATCTGTCAAGAGAAGAAACAAAACGTTACAAATTCATCCAACAATGTCTAGAATGGTAAAATTCTTTTATTTTAATACTAAAATCAGATGAAAATTATTGAATTGGCATTATTAAGGAATTACTATAAACTTAGACTGCTGGTTGTGTTGTTGCTATAGGAAAGGTGAGTATTTAGATTTAGCCTTGAACATTATCCTTTTTTTATATTTTTCATTGTTTCAATCATTAGACTGCGACCATGCTGGGGCACCACCTTGGGGAATGTTTTAGTCAAACTAATTGATCCCAGTACTTATTTTCGTTTCAAGCTTGGTACTTATTGTGTTAGTCTCTTTTGTTGAACAGCTAAGATATGGGGATGTAAACTCATCAACACTGGTTGTCAAGCAGTGGGGCGGAGGACATATAAACACACCCACACACGAATATATAAATATATGTATACAACAAGCTTCTTTCAGTTTCCATCCACTAATTCCACAGACAAGGTTTGGATCGCCCTCCGGCTACTGTAGAAGACACTTGCGCAAGGTGCTATGCAGTGGGACTGAACCTAGAACCATGTGATTGGGAAGCAAACTTCTTACCACACAGCCATTATGTGGCATGGTTTATAGAAGTTACGTTACTTTGTCTCCTTCTTTGACCAGAAGTGAAAGAACTTCTACATAATCATTCCATGTGCTAAGAATATCAACAAAATTTTCCTCAAATTACACCTTTCCCATCTTAAAGCAAAAAAGAAAGAATGCCTTAAAAAGGATGCCTTAAAATAGAAAGCAGACTGATTATGGTTTGATATGGCTTTGCTTGTCTAGAGCTAAGCAACAATGACTGCGGCCAAGCTGGGGCACCACCTTGAAGGGTTTTAGCTGAACAAATCAAACCTAGGACTTATTTATTTAAGCCTAGTACTTATTCTGTCAGTCTCTTTAGCTCAACCACTAAGTTACAGGGACATAAACACACCAACACTGGTTGTCAAGCAGTGCTGGTGGGACAGACAGACACACACACACACATACACACATGCATGCACACACGCACACACACACACACACACACACAAACACACACATATATGTATATATGATGGGCTTTTTCAGTTTCTGTCAACCAAATCTACTCACAAGGTTTTGGTCAGCTAGAGGCTATAGTAGAAGACACTTGTCCAAGGTACTAAGTGGTGGGACTGAAACTGGAACCATGTGACTAGAAAACAAGCTTCTTACCACAAAGGCATGTCTTCACCTAATATACAAACATTTCTAGAAAATATCCCTAATTGTAGCATCATGCAGGGGAACTGGGCAGAGTAATGTCATGAAAAATATAAAGAAGAAATATAAGTGTATAGTTAGAGTTTGAGTCTAAGAATTTATGGTTGCAACATGTTCACAGTTATAGGCCTTTAGATGTGCGGATTTACATCACTGAATTAATATAACTATATATATTCATGACATAATAATATGTTTGCTTCAATCTATTTAGCTTGAAAGCTGGTATGAATCTCTGTGAAAATAACCTGTGATAATCTTGTAGCCTATCCTTCAAAAGTGTGATCTTTCATTAATTTCATAGTACGGATAAATAAGAGTCCTGTTAGGTCCATAATGTTTATAGTATTCTATCAAACTGCCAATTTTAGTTTGGTTGGTGATAGCACTATTTTGATGCTGAGAAGAAAAGATTTCATTAACTGACTTTAGTCCTTTCTGATAATATCATGGGAACAAAAATGGATAGCAGAAGATATAGAATAAATTCTTTGTAGTGAATCATTGTTTGAAGTAAACATTTTGAAGCAAAGAAAAGTTTTAATCTTTACAAAAAGGGAAACAAACAAAGAAAAAATATATTTACTAAAGAGAATTGTCAGTTACTATTTGTAAAGCTTGGTTGATTAGTTTAATTCAGGCTCTAAGAATGGTCTCCCCGATGTATCATATCTACTGTCTTTCATTTTATTAAAATTGAAAGTCCCAGGTTAATTAGGTACCAAGTGATGCCAAATAAATTCATAGGAGATTTGATGAATGTCAGCTATGTATTTGAACTAGCCAAATAGGCGACCAAACGTGAAGCAAGGCCTCTTGTGCAGACCACAAAGCAGATAATGTTTAGCGATCTTTCAAGCGTGCTTTTGTCTTGCAAGCCAATATTCAGATTATAGATCGATTTGATGTATAAAATAGAAGTGCAGAAAACTATTTAAGTTCTATTGCAGTTATCTTAACTAGAATAGTATTGGAGGAAAGTAAAAGATAGCAAGAATTTATTTTTGCTTCATAGCTTTCTGAACAAATTTGACAGAGTGAAATAATTTAAAACAATTCTGTGAAGAATTTTAAGTCTATTCAATGATAATGCAATTACTAGTGAGAACTTTATAGATAGAAAGCATTTTTTAATTTTATATTTCTATAGTTCTTTCATCCTATGGTTTTATATTAGTGTAAATTGCACATTCTGTTTAAGAAGATAAGAAATTTAAATACAAATTTATTTACTGAAGCATACAAAACCTCAGATTAATTTCTGGTCAATGCATCACTGCATGAAACTTTATAAACACATTCTTCTAATACCAGTGATTTTTCTAATGGCATGAACTATTGTATCTTTATAAACACATTCTTCAAATTCCAGTTAGTAGTCAAAGTCTACTGCATATTATTTTCTTTCATGTTTGCATGGATTGTATTGGATGGTTCTACCAATTCTAAATATTTGCATGTGACTTTGTTGCAAAGGATGTTCTAGCTATTATATATAGGTCCAATCTCAAACATCCAACTGGGGAGTCTTCAGATATAATGAACTGTTACAGACTTTACATCCTGGTAAATTGAGGCAAACAGCATGCCATTTCTTTTCCACAATTCTTATTACCATTAGCTAAGCAGTTTATTCATAGAGTCCAAGGAATTATTGATATACAATTGTAATTCTAAACAAATAGATGTCAGCATAGCTGTATTGTTAAGAAATTTACTTCTCAACCACGTTGTTTTAGGTTCAGTTCCATTGCATAGCATCTTGGGTAAGTGTCATCTAATATAACCCTAAGCAGACCAAAGTCTTGTGAAGGGATTTGGTAGCCAGAAACCGAAAGAAGCCTATTGCATATATCATCAGCATCACCATCATCACCATTTTAATGATCACTTTTCCATGCTCTCATGAATCAAATGATGTGTGTGTGTGTTTGTGTGTGTGTATGTGTCAGTGCATCGTCGTCATTGTTGTCATTATCATCATCTGGTCAAGCTTGCTCAGACATTTCGGACTTGCACATGCCATCAATTTCTGTGCTGCATTAGTTGCAGTAGATCTTCAGGGAGATATCTAGTGTTCCGGTTGAGTTATCTACATATGTCGCATTTGGACGACCAGCTCAAGTACAGCCCTGCTTTGGCATCCATAGCAGTTGGTCAGCTTTTGTTTTAGCTCTCCAGCAATGTCTCACTAAACACAAGTGCCTTTTCCTTATACTGGTGAAAACAGGCAGGAGATCTCCATACAGCTGTTTCTTGGTAGGATGAGTTCTCCAAGATATGTTTAAGTCTGCTCTTAACAAGTTTCTTTGACATAAAAGCCGCAGTACTCCAGTGGGGACACACTGGTACCCTTCCTCTTCAGGATCATTCTGGATTATGTCCTTAGAACATCACTTTACAAACTAAACAGCCTCCATTTCCCACTTGTGAAAAGAAGATCGATTGGTCATCCAGCTCAAAAAAAGAAGTGATGTAGACTATGCAGATGATTTAACCTTGCTCTCTGACACAATATCAAATGCCACCCTATTATTTCACAGCCTATAATTAGTTGCACATGATGGTGGACGAGTTGTTAATCATAATAAGTCCAAGTTCATTGCTGACAATCAACAAGAATCCTTCACCAACATCCCAAGAGACCCTATCAATAAAGTTGATGATATCTATACTTGTGTGTCTTTATGCCTGCGTTTGTCCTTCACCGTTGCTTTACAACCAGCATGGTTGTAAGTAAAAGATAAAAGATATCTATCTATCTGTAGTGACAACTTATAGCAGACGACTGTTATATGTTCAATGTCCGGAGTTTTATCCACGCATGCGCAGGGACTAGTTCCGGAAGGAATACAGGATGAGTCTCATGCGCATGCGTAGAGTTCGACACCCAGCTTTGGCGCCTTTTCTCAGGCTCTTCGTTGACTGATCTCCGTCGAGCCAAGATGTCCAACAGAGCTCTCTCACATGTCAGCACCAGAGCTTCACAAATAACTACGGAAATCATTCAGGAGACGTCTCAGTAACCGAGGGCGACGAGCTACCGAATTCCCTCCAAGCGTGAACTGAATTCCACTGTAAATAAATATTGTTATGTTGTTCAGAATCTGCATTCCGTTGTTTCTTCTAGAAATTTAATGTACGGAAACGGTGTACACCTAATGGTGTATAACCACTTCCCTACATATCTATCTATCTATCTATATATATATAT
>NC_069001.1:22354209-22367248 GCF_001194135.2 Octopus bimaculoides | reverse complement strand
TCCACCCTTAGGGGTCAGCCACATTTAAATGGCAAATATACTTCACTTTATATATATATATATATATATATATATATATATATATGTATATATATAATGATCCTTTTTGTAAGCTAGCCAATAAAATGAGTATTTATATTGTCATTTGACAATTAGAAATAGTAGCTAAATCTCCCACAAATAATGCTTTAATATTTCTGGAAATCAACAGAACACATTGGGTAATGAATTACTATGCTCACTATATCTTATAAAAACAGACAGTATTTTTATTGCTCAGGCTTTACCTGGGGCTAAAGAACAAAGAAAAATTTAAATAAAAGTCAGTGAAATTATACAAATTCCATTTTGTCCGTCTATACCAGCAATGTTTTGTTTGCAGCTTTCTTGCTTCAGCCATTTCTTTTCCACTAAAACAAAAATCAAGAGTGTTATATTTTCAGACTATGATAGCAAATAGCACATAATTGTTTCAGCATGATAATTACATATTAAACCATGTTATACTTAAAAATATATATAACTTAGAATCTAATTGGCAAATGTTTTCTAATTCTGATTTTTGTTTTCTTTATCTTTTCACAACTTTATCTTTTCCAAAGTTTTAATTACTTTTTTTCAGCTTTGAAATTTGTATTGTTTGCAAATCAGACATAGTAAAGACTGATTCAGTACCTGTATTATGAACGACCACAGATCAGCAAGTATTAAATTATAAATGATCATCTTGGCACAATTCGATTTTAATTGCTGGTGTTGTTATTGTTTACACCAGGCCAGTACAGATAAACCTGACAGACTTATGATCAAAATTGTCCCCACTATGACAATAATACATTTTTATCTGCATATATATTATGTCTAGGACTACATTATGTACTGTGTTCTTTAAATTAACTAGGAATGGGTGATGAAAGAAATTCAACTGTTATCTAAACAAGGCTGCTCTACTGGCTTATTTAACTTTCAGAGAGATGCTTGGGAGTAGATGTAGCAGTATGTGGCAACCAGAGCTCAAAGGCATATTAAAACAAAATTGATTTGGGTATTTATGAGTTGGAGAGTCCTCTAGAAATTCAATGAGGCCATACATTTTTAGGGAGAAGCCCAACAGATAGTCTTGAGCCTATCCTTGTCTCTAAGTCCCATATTAAATACTGGCTAAATTTTTCTTTCAAATATTTTGAGGGTAATTCGCAGTCTTGGTTTTCTGAAGTGTTTGTTGTGCTAAGCAAAAGCAAATCAAAATTTGCAGAAACACCTCATTCATCCCCTTTCCAATATATATTATTTCCCCATTAATTTTACCATATCCATTTTTTTTTTTTTTTTCATTTTCAAGACAAGAATTTCTCTCTAACTTTAACCTATTACAGCAGAAAATGTATCTACTGTGATCCCTTTCTCCAAATAATTTCCAGCCTATGTTTATTCTAACATGTCTACCATGCACATACCCTGGTTTTCACCATTTCAATTCAGTCTTTTTGTTTGATTTTTGGTGTAACTGATTTTAAAGATAAATGCTGCTATTAATGCTAAACTCTCAATAACAACATAGATTTTAACTTGCATTTGTCAGTTATGAAAAAATATGCATGCAGTTGTGTATCTTAGTTAGAAGAAGAACATCATGTCCAAAGTAAGATCTGCACATATAATAATCAGGTCCACTATTTTGGTAGTTTAATCTCAAATTTATCAGGTCATTACCAAGCATAGAATCTGTACTCATGTACCCCATACCATGTACCACTCTTCTCATTTATTTATATCATAATGCAAGGTTTCTATTCATGCCAGTTGTCTTAAACAAATATACCCTACAATCACAAAAGTGAAGGGTGCATTTTATAATCTAGTTGTTTGTGATACACTTTGTAGTGAAAATCTACTGGGAAGTAAATAATTACAATCTGTTAAACTGTAGCTGATGTGCAGTAAGCAACAATATAAATTTTTTAAGTATTATTTCGCCAACAAATAACTAACAACGATATCTTTTCCAGCATTAACTAGCTACCTCACAATTTACTGGGTGAGGAGACAGGCTTGTTAAAGTATTGGACCAAATGCCTTCTGATACTTATTCAAGTTTCTTGCCGTCTGAGATCTAACACTACCAAGTTTAACTTTGCCTTTCAATCCTCCGGGCTCACAAAAAGTGTAAAAGGGTGAACTGGCTGAATCATTAGTAAGTCAGACAGGATGCCTTCTGGTGTTAGCTTTGTCTCTTCGGCCATTCTCTGCAGCAATACCATTGCAGTTATAACAAATAAAGAAGAATGAAATGATAATGTTTGGATAAGTTGAATAAGCACTGATCTATTCCTCTCGTTATAAAAATAAGATTGCCAAAAGTGAATGATGATTATATTACAGTCTGGAACAAGGATACATGACTTCAGTTCTGCTGTGTCTGTTGTCTGTTGCAGTAACAATGAAGACCAGAGAAGGCTGGTCGAAGAAAGCTGTGAGACAGGCTGGATTTCTGGTTCATCGACACTAGTCAAAAGAGACATGATGTGTGGGCAAAGGCTGCCAAAGACAAAGCGAGGCAGAATACAAGGGTTTCTATAACCCTGGGTAGGTTCCAGTGACAAAGTAGTCTTTACAGCATTGATAACAAACTGTTGCAAACACACGATTGGACAGTTAGCAACTGACCAATACATGCAACTAGTTTGGCAAGCCACTGGATCATGTGACTCAAAGGAAAGAAAGGGTCTGGTGAGTCCATTCTGCAGCATTTAAGACTAAACAACCAAACATAATAAAAGTGGCATCTTCCACCAGACCAAACTGAATAAAAAACAAAAATATTTTCTCTAGATTAAACCTGACCAACTTTAATCATTAGAATAAAATCAGTCACCAATGATTTCCACATTGAACCCCCTTTAGCATTCAGATTATTCTATCAAATGTGATGCTTATTTATTCACATTGTTCTGAATTTATCACTCATTATTTCATAATTTCGAGATTCCAATGATGTGATTGTTTATTTTTGAAATGACATTGTAGAATAAGTATGAGAAGCTGGGTCTGGCTGATTGAAATGCTACAGGGTTGAATACATATATAAGTGGAGCTGTTTAAAATATGTGGCAGAAATCACATAATTAGGAAGGCAATAATAGGTATAGACCATGAGCACAAACAAATTCTTCAAGTGCAAAATATAACACCAGGCAATTATAACTAGCAAATATGCAACTTCATCATTTGCAGTTTTCCATTATAATACATTGCCAAATGTTTCTCTCCCTGTGTCCTTCAAATCCTCCAATAAGAACTTTTTGACATGATTCCCCTTAAAAAATAGCAGCTAAGTCTCCATCAGATTACGTCTTTAGGACTTAAATATAACAATAATACATAAGATAATGTAATACAAAAGAATAAAAATAGTTGGTATGTCTATAATTCCATGGCCACAACAGTCTGAATGGTAGACCTGTTCCATCAGTATGACAAACTAAGAACCTTGCTTCAGTAGCCTTAGATAATTTCATTGCACTCAGTGACTAGATTATAAAGTATTGCTTGTAAATATTCAACTCAAAATTGATGAAAATTATCATAAATAACATTTGCTCTTTTCCCCTCCCCTGAGATAACATTTTGGCTTTATGAAACAAAATCAATTCGGGTCCCTTTTTTAAGTTACACATCAGTGGTCTATTGATTTTGAAAACTTTGACTAAAGTGAAGGTGTTACTCTTGATATTAGTAAAATGTTCCTCTTGTCAAACAGGAAAAAGTCTTTAGAAAACTACTGTGTATCTCTCTCTCTCACTTTTCTCGCTTTTTATGTGTGTGTGTCAAAAACTAAAAAAACACAAAGACTAAGTAAAAAAGAAGCGAACAAGGTATATTAGGTTTACACTCACTCAGAAAATATTAGAAGTCTTTTTAACAGTTTAAGCATATGCACTTCTTCAGACAGGATAGATGAGAACAGAAGAAAAAACAAACAAACAAGTCTCAAACATACAATCACGACATGTTGAAATGACCGGAAGAGCAAGAGGCTGCTAAAGACGTGAGTGGTAAGGGAGACAATTATCAATTTATCTTTAGGCATCAGTAGCAAGGGAGACAACAGTGATCTGGCTTATGTGTGTGCATGTGACCAAGCAAGTGTATGGATATGAAGCAAATGTGTGCTTGTGTATGTGTGTTTGGGGGCAAGTGTATGCATGTGTGTAAATAAGTAAGTGGGTAAGTATGAAGGTAGTGTGTATGTAGTGCACGTGTGTGTGAGGAAGCTCTTGTATGTGAATGACGTTAATATGGCATGTATCTTCTATGTGCTGTGCATGTGTATATATTTGTATGGACGCATGTATATGTGTGTGGGGTTATCTGACGTGTGTGTGTATAAGGCTGTCATATGTTGTATGTGTGAAGCTACAGTCTGCATGTACACTGCGTGCGTGTGAGTATTGGTGTGTACGTGTGTGTGTTCTAGCTTACTGTTTATGGGTGAATGTGTTAAAGGCTGTAAGTGACATGTGTCTGATCATACACGTGTGTACATGAAGCTATTGTGTGCGTTTATGTGCGTATGTCCCTGTTCTCAGTTTGTGTGCGCTGGAGGCTAATTGGGCAACGTGTGCAAGAAACTAATGTGTGTGTGCATACTCTGCATGTTTTTGCGTGTATATGGGCACGTGTATGTGTGTGGGTACGTGGATTTTAAGAGTTTCATTCTACATAAAAGTTTTGGGGGACTAGAGGTGGCAAAAGTGGCTGGTGTTGGGCAGTATACGTATGTGATTTTACATTTGCTATTTGAAGCGTTGTGCTAGTGTGTGCGGAATGGATAGAATGAGCGTGTATAGATGTATTTATGTGCTGTTTGTAAATGGTATATGTGTGGTGTTAGGTAATGAGTTAAACGGTATAGAAAAGGAATATATGGAGTAGAAGTGGATGGGCAGTGCGAAGGTAAAAGGTGTGTAAATGTGAACGGAGGAAAGATTTAAATGAAAATGGGGTTGAGAAGTTAGACCATGAGGGACTGAAGTATGGAGAAAGAAAATTAATTTCTGCTTCAGATGGAGACAGGTGCGCGAGTGACGTCTGTTCAAGACCAGTCCAAATACAAATAGATGTTGCAAGGAATAACCAGTCGAGTGGAAACGATATGGGATCAGAGTGTCATTACCAAGTCATTAAGATGTTCAGCAAAACAGTCAGTCAGACAAAAATACACTTAAGTGTAGAATATTGCTTTTGTACGTTGAAATGTTCACTCCAGCTCACATTGAAACACACGTATTTACACAAAAGTGAGTTATAACCATTGGGTTATTTCAGCAGTTTAGATAATTACATATTTATAACCAATCAAGAGGCTTTTATACAATTGCTGCTCTTATAGAAATACTAATTGATACCCAAACACCCTCAGTAATATACACAACATCTTAAAAAATGTTATTCATAGCTAAATGATACGTGAATGAAAAAGATCGGATGGTCATTATGTGGATGCCTTTTACCATACGTCTTTCACATCAGAGCTGACATGAGGGCCAGGCAAAAACAACGTCACATAAAAACCCACTTTCTAATGAAAGGCGTCTTTAACCTTTTATCTTTTACTTATTTCAGTCATTAAGCTGTAGCCATGCTGGGGCATCACTTTGAAGAATTTTGGTCAAATGAAGCGACGCCTGTACTTATGTTTTTTAACTTCGATACTTGTATCGGTCTCGTTTGCCAAACTGTTAAATTATGGGAACATAAACACACCAACATCGGTTATCAAGCAGACACACATGCACACACATACATACATATACGACGAGCTTCTTTTAGTTTCCGTCTACTAAATTCACTCACAAGCCAGACCTAGGCTATTGTCTAAGACACTTGCCAAACGTGCCATGCAGTGACAACGAACCCAATACGATGAGGTTGGAAAGCAAACTTCTTAAACTCAGCCATAACAGCAACTCTCTCAATATCGACAAATATTCTAAAATACATCCATGATAAATCTATTTACTTACAATTCATCTCACTAACTTTGCCTTCCAATTTTTTTTTTACATTAAAACCAGGAATTTCTCCATTTTTGTCCATACTCTATCATTTTTTTTCTGTGTATTACTGATTACAACCAATACCAAACCCAAACTTTTTCCATAAGCTCTCACAAATCTGTGACTTTTTCTCAACTCACACCTGTTCTTCAATGACTATGAAAGTTTGAACAAAGCCTAAAGTGTCTGCATCATCCCAATCTGCAAAGGTATATAAGAGTCTTTTATCACTGCCTCTATTTATTACATTATCTCATTATAAAAATATACAAATCTTAATTCCTCTTTTTATAACCTCCACAGTTCTCTCGGATTTTTAAATGAGAAACCAAATGATTATTTAATTCTTACATTTTCCAGTTGTATGTCTTTTAAATTCAATTTCTGCTCAATAATTAGAATAAAATATCAAACTATTCACCCCAATCTACAACAGGCTAAAGTATATACTCATTGTACTGTCATCAGCCTCTGTTGATAAACTAAATATCAACTCCACGTCTTAAAAAAACATACAGTATAATACGAAAAAGAAAAAAAAAAATTAACCATGGTTGTCATGACAACAATGGCATCAACAGTGGTGACAACTACAACAACAATTGTGATGACAACACTGACAACAGCAATTTAGTTGACACAAAGCTTATCCACCTAGAATTTAGACAGGTTTTTTCTGAAATATCAATCTTTTGCAAAGTAACAGTTATCTTTGTCAGATAACGTGATTCACAAGAAAATAAATATAAACATTGATAACTGAACTCAATTGCATGATAAATGGTACTTATTCTTCAGGTGACAATATCTATTCCAGACCTCTTTTAAATGAAAATTTCCACTTATCACATCTAGTGTTTCACCAGATAATAATCTAAAGAAAATATTTAAAACTTGGCATTAAGAAGAAAGAGAAAAAAAAAAAAATAACGCAGAAAACGCAAAAAGAGAAAATGATTGAACGAATGTTTTTTTTTTCTTCTTTATCACAGTGTTTAATTTTATATTTTTATAATCAGATATTATCCTGTTATATTTATTAAATTTATTTATTTATTCAAGTTATATTTTTTTTCAAATGTTTTTGTTTTCTTCATGCACAATACTCACGTCTGTGTAGCTGAATTTAAATATATCACCCACCAGCTAATGTTAAGTTTGCTTTGTTATTTTTTCCTTTTATTATTTTCTTTGTATTTTTTCATATAAATTTTTATTTTGTCGTCTCAATAGATACGTTTGTTCTTAACTTATTGATATGTAAATGCATACAACGATTAGAGACAATTCACTGCTTCTTAACATTTTGTCAAAACATTATATGTTGGTTTGCTTGCTTTATAAATATTCAATAGAAAAACAATACGAAATAAACTCGACATTAACAACAACCCATGCCGTAGTAGTTGAGCATTGATAGCTATATATTTATAATATTCATCATCATCGTCGTCATCATCATCATCATCATCATCATCATCATCATCATCATCATCATCATCATCATCATCATCGAGAATGCAGTTTATTTATGGTCGGAACTGAACAATATTGATTTTCAAGGATTTTATCTTATATTCAAATTGCATTATATTGTCATTATAGCTGGAGGAAGCTTTTGTTTTGATTGTAAATGTTTTTGTTTTGTTTTTGTTGTATATGTTTTTAATATATTTTCCCTTTGTATTTTCTTTTTCATCCGTTATAAAATAATTGAATTTTGAAACATTCTCTCTTTCTTTTCCACTAACTTCCTTTTTTTCCTTTCTCCTTTTCTTTGTTTCTTCTTTCACAAAAGCCAATTATTTTTTTATAAAAAGAAGTTGGCAAACAGTTCCTCAATTTTCATCAATATTGACTCAAGCTTAATGGAAATAATGCATTGTTCCATATATATGTTTGTGATGTATGATGTATATATGTTCACCCACACACATGCATACACAAATCACATATATACATCTGTATGTACACACAAACACACATAGATTGTCCATGTCACTTATCTAGTGCATTGGATCTTGATTTATTATAAGAACACTAATTTGAAAGAAATTAATAAAGGTTTTGTTTGAAAAAAATCATTAATCTTAAGAATTTAAGAATTTAAAAACAAATATTAAAAAATAAATAGACAAAATTAGATACAAAATGTCAGCTTTCAATAAACCTGTTCAAACGATATTCTTGGCTTGAAGCAGAAACAATTAAAAATGTGCGTTAGAGTTTTTCTTTCTGTTTTGTAAAATTTTATCTTTATTCTTTCTACTTTGCAGGTTGTTTAACAAATTATATATGAAAATTACAAAATTATTAGCAATAAAAATATATAAAAATTAAAAATGCGTCAGGAATTTTTTTTTTAGATCAGTATCAGGAGGAACAACAAAAAAATTGATTTAGTGCAATATGTAGTAGCAATTATACAGAACTGCCTTATCAGGTTTTAGAAGCAAAATAAATGTAAACCCAAATGAAGGGATATTCTGACAAAATTGGTTTCTCTCTGAACTAAAATAGAATTTCATATATGAGGATTAGAATAAAAAAAGAATCAATTTGATATGTGGGTACAAAAATATCAATAAAATTATGCTTCATTCTTTGAAAATATATAGAGTTTTAAATGTAAACTAAATTTGAGTAGGAATGAAAAATTTTAACTGGAAGTTTATAAAATTGCAGATGTCTAAATTTTCATAAAAATTCAAAATATTATCAGGTTTTTAATTCTTCACTTAAAAGTAAAATAGATGCAAACTTGGATAATGGAATGTTTCCTTAATATTGATTTCTTTGAAAAAAGAAGGAAATTTTGGAAAAAGCAAATTGGAAAATGTCGTGAATAATACATTTGAATTAAAATGATTAAAAGAAAATTTCATGTCTTGCTGTTTCTTTTTCGTTTTTTCCTGTCTCAAAAGCTTTCCATTTTTGAAAAAATATGGTTGGTAAATAAATGTTATACTTTTTAAGTGCATAGTTCAATATTTGAAAGTTGAAATTCATAAAATTATAAATGCTTAAAGTTATATAAAATTTGCATATTTTTCTTTTCAATTTTGTATCCAATCTCCTGTGCTATCTTTTGCTATGAAAACAATTTTGAATATTTATATAGTGCAAGGATAATTAATTTACACCCTATCTAATGTTAATCCATAAAATATAAATATCCACAAAACAACAGCAAGTGATCAATGGTTATCATATCTGGTATATGACTGTAAACAGCATCCATTAGGAGATACTAGATTTTGAGAGGAATGGGGTTATTACTTAAATTACTGTATTTCCAGGTTTGTTTTGCCTCAGAAATTAACACCTGTAAGGGTTGCAGAGTAAAATGCATTAGTAAATAAGTTTGACCCTCCATAGAGTCCTGCAGTTTGTTGTAACTTGCAGCTAACTAGGATTAAATAGCAGCTGATACTTTTGCAGAGGAGAGAAGCTGTTGCTTTGCAGGATGGATTTACAGACATTGATGGCTAAAGAACCTGTTCTATCAGAAAAAGTTGTATCAGCATATTAATAACATAAGTTCACGACACAACAACACTAAGGTTAAAGATCCTAACCTTTTGAGTTAACAATGCTTCTCAAATAGAATTATAGGAATGGGATAGTCTTATTCATTACTGGCGATCCAACCTCAATGCAAACAAAAATAGTGCAGTCATTTTCATTCAGCATAAAATCCCCGTTATAATCGACACGTTCAACACCTCTACTGACAAAAAGAAAGAACCTCTATACAAGGAGAATGTGTACACCATTGACATCTATTGCATAGGAAAACATACATGATGAACCATTTATTCAGGAGACATTCACCACGAATATTGAAACAAACTTCAGTTCAGCTAAAGTTACATTTGATGAAGCATAAAAGAGGCAATAGGAAGAAACAGTAATTGCATTGAAGAATTGACAACCTTCATAATAACAAGCATGCTGCTGCCTGAGCCACTCTGAAGGAACTACAGAGCTTCTTCGTATTGTAGAGGAACCACTGGTGAGCATCGTGTTGCAATGTTTTGGCATTTTAAATTGTTACTTGGTAACACAGAGCAATACAAAACTAAACTAAATTACAAATTAGTAGATAACCCGCCGATGTAGACTGGACCATTTAGAATTTTTTTAAATGGTTTAGAATATCTAAAAATGGCAAAGAAATATGGAAACCCCAGGGTTTCATATTTTCAGATAACATTCTTGCCACCAACTGAAAGAATCGACACTTTCACAAACATCTGTTGGCGTTTTGTAACAAAACTCTTAAAGGAAACAAGCCAACACACTTCTCAAAATCTATAAGTATAGCTCTTACAAAGAAAGATGATTTCAATCTGTCTCAGAACCACAGGTAATTTACATTCTCACCCTGGCTTCAAAATCTACAACTCTGTATTACTAATGAGAAGTACCCATTACATTAATGTTAACCAAAGAACGGATCCAAAACACCCTTCACTAATACAGATCAATGCTACCATATGCCCTTAGAAGAATGAAATCCAAAAGACCTCAGAATCTCCTGGTTAAAGACATAAATCGAATTTGTGGATTTTTCCAAGGCTATGTTGTGTACCTGACTGAGCTATGATATAACAGAGGAGATGGTTAAACCATCACCATCATGTAAGAAAACCCCTCAAGCTTTGTGCAAAGCACAGAATTCTCGCTACAGTGTTACCAATAAAGGCTGAAATCCTTCAGGAGACATACCAGCTCATTTTTAGGTGATTGTAGTGGACTTCATCCATGGGCAAAATCTTGACTTTATCCAAGTGATGATAAATGTCACCATCAAACGGAAGCTACTATGCCATCAGCAGAGCCTCTCTCTCACTGATCTCACCTATGCTGATGATCTTGCTCTTATAGCTCATCAACTGTATGATCCACAAGGCTTGCTAACATCCCTCGAAACTGTTACAGCTAAAGCCGATCTGTTTCTCTATGGAGAGAGGATTGAATACACGACCATCACTGAAGCTGAAAGCTACTTGCCAGTTTGGTTCATTGATGACAAAGAACTCTTGAAGGTTTCTGACTACTAATACATTGGCTTTTTACTTTCTGACGGTAAGAAAGACGTTCTCAAATGCAACTGATTAACATGGAGCTAACAAATCTCAAAACATTTGGCAATCAAGTATTTCAAAATCAATAGAGCTTGTCTTCCTCAATGCATTTGTTGAGAGCGTTTTTCTTAATGGAGAAGAAACCTGGACTCTGAGGGAAGAAATTGAAGATTGCCTTAACGGTGCATGTACTATTAAGGCAATCTTCAAATTGTCATAGGTTGAACACAAGACCAAAATGTAATAGGTTGAGCACAAGACCAAAGGGATTGATGGACACATTCCTCCCATTACTATTGTGATGGATCAATGCAAAATAGACTTGGCTGGCATTGATATCCTGCTGAACAACATGTCATATCAGATATATTTTGAAAACTTTCACAACTTAACAGAGAACGAAGACAGACCACACAACTGCATTGGTGTGATTGGCAGAGGCATACAGCATGAAATTAAGAAAAGCTACTAGACGACTTGACATTTATGGCGCAGTATTGTGAGATGCATCACTTTTGTGCTGTTTGAAGACGAAGAAGAATGCTTATAATTCTGCTGCTATATCAAGCGTCTAACATTTATAATCCTCGCAAATAGCATCTATCTCTTCTTCTTGGTATCTGGCCACGGGTTTTCACTGAGTAAACAGACCTATGACCGGAGCGTTTTGAGCCATGGCAGTTTAAACTTAAAGAATTAAAGAATACCCCATGGTATTTCTAAATGGTATATTCAGGACTATATTATCTAATATGTTATCTCTTTGAGTGAGGGCAAGGTTTATTTTGAGGGGAATTTTGTTAGTACCTTAGACTTATAACACATGTGGAATTATACAATCTACCATCCTAAATAAAGATATATTGTGCATTGTAATTTCTGACATACAAAACAAGGAAGGGTGGTCATAGATGTTTGATCACAGGTGTTACTTGGTTAGTGATAATCTGGGTTAAACAAAGACATAAAAAACTGGCTTTTCGAAACATATTTGAGAATTGATGCAGGCGTGGCTGTGTGATAAGAAATTTGCTTCCCAGTCACATGGTTCTGGGTTCAGTCCCAATGCGTGACACATTTGACAAGTGTCTTCTACTATAGCTTTGGGTCAACCAAAGCTTTGTGAGTAGATTTGGTAGACAGAAACTGAAAAATTTGAATATGGACGGAACTTAGAGATGTCTTGGTATTTACCTCTTGTTCTTGATTTTTTGTTTTTGTTTGTTCTTAAATTTACTTCCCTGAAGACGTGTAAGGCAAAGTATATGTTTGACTAATTTGACAGTCAAATATAGCCTTATACAGAAATGTTGACATAGGAATAAATTTCAATAATAATGGATATTAGCGTCAAAACTCTCTTTTAAATTTAAAACTTTGGATATATATGTATGTATGTATGTATATGTATACATATATATATTAACAATATGACTTCACTTATTAAACACAGTTCAACAAATTCATATTTATGTAAATGGAGGAGATTAGATGTTAAGATGGATTATTGTTTTAATTACTCATGTTACTATGCAATTTGTTTCGTATAGAAAGACAGAGATATTCATAACTGAAAATCTGAGTTGTTAGAAAGTACCTCTCAGCAGCTTGGATAAAAACTAAAAAGACGTTAGAAGTACTTAGGTTTTGTTTTAGTAATCATGTTATAATGTGTTCTAGTTTTTGGAGTGATGTTTATTTTAAACAAGACTAAAAAGATATAAATTGGATGCTTAATAAATATTAAAATATTAAAGGCTGATATTCTCTATGAATTTCTATATATGTGCCTATTTAAACTTCCGTAAATGAAGTAAAATAACTGGTGAGGCTGTGTATGTCTATATGCATACTTAAGTATTTTTCCAAGTGTGTGTATATATATATACA
>NC_069001.1:22346709-22354064 GCF_001194135.2 Octopus bimaculoides | reverse complement strand
ATATATATATATATATATATATATATATATATATATATATATATAATATTTTTGTGCATGTATGTACATTTGTATATATGTAAGTATGTATCCATGCATGTTATTACCTGTATATATGCACTTTAATGACTTTATATTTCCAATTGTAAGAGTGCAATCCTTGTATATACATATATTATGTATGTATGTTAAGTAAGCAGATGTATATGCATATATGTGTGGATATATATGTGTACATATAATATATACCTAAATGTCCAGTTATATTATCCACTAATCATATCAATAATTTTTTTAATAATTTTAAAATTATTTTTTAATGATTTTTCATACTTTTTATAACGTATATATGTACGTATGTACATTTATATGGGCATATATGCCTTTTGGCCGGTATATAAGGATTAATTTATGAGCATAAACGTATATATGTGTGGGTATTATATTTATAAAAGCTATATAGCAGAGTATTAGTATGTATGGACGTATTCGTACATACTTCAAGGTCTGTATAGGTATCTGTATGTATAAGTATCGTTGTTTGTATATGTTTGTATATATATGTGCATACCTAAGTATTTACTTGTGTGTACTTTTGTATGTAGAAAAAGTGTGCATATGTATATATGGCTGTATGGGTATGTATATGCATAAACTTATTTATAATGGTATTTAAGACATATAAAAATTTGAGCGTACATATTTATGTATATCTTATGTCAATCTATTTACTTTCATTTTTGAAAAATATATGTACGATTCCATTTTTTTCCCATTAACTATTATCTCCCCTACACCACACCAAACTCACATACCTCTCATTACTTTTCTATGATAAATTTCTCTATAATTATATTAATAATATAAACAATATTTTACGATATTAACTAAAAAAAATTTTTTTGTACCACTCTATAGATGATTATATACGTTTAGCAGCTGATGACGTAAGTAAATTCCCTCTCATATTCAATTATACTTTTTAACCGTTTAGTATCTACTCCAGAACCGTCTTTACACTTTTCTATACTGCGACTAGATAATAAATTCCGAAATATTACACTTATTTCTTTCTATAAATATTGGACCTATTATTTACAATAAATAATTTACTTATAAGTTTTATAAACCTGAAATTATTAGGGTCAGTTTACTCGACAAAAGGCGATGCTCCAGCATGGCTGCAGTCAAATGATTGAAACAAATAAAAGAATAAAAGAATATATATATATACTAGCTGTTGGACCCGACGTTGCTCGTGTTTTCCGTGTTGAAGTTAAGCCCACCTCTGACCTTGTATTGAAATCTTCTCTGTTCCCCTGCCAACTATTACCCATTATGATGTTATATCTGGTTAGGCAGAGATTTTACCCGGTTAACGCGTTCGACATACTCCTACATACTGGACCACCTGAAATCGCTGTCAAACTTTTGGGTGTACCTCGACGCGTTGAGAGTGATGTTTGTTTATTTCTCTCCCCTTAATGCCACCCTCTGTACAAAATTGATCAGTGTGTCCAATCAGCAAAATCCGAAGGAAAGTGTTACGGTTATGTCATAAAATAGAATCCATGTGACCATTTACATGAAAATATCCCATTGACTTTTAAATCCCACTTCATTATATGAATAATCAATGTTTCATATGTCTAAGTGCTTAATTTTACTCATGGGTCAATTTTCTTCAGAATCAGTTCATTAATTCATTATGGGTGAATTTTGATGATTTCTGCTTTTCTCCAGTTTAATTCTAATTCTACTACATGACTCCGACCATAAACTTTACCTAAATGTCAAATTCCTTCAAAATCGGATGAATTCTGTAAAGGTTGCAGCATAAGAAATTAATCCTATGGGTAATTGCGTACAAAAGGCCTATTGATTTCTTAAAATCCCCTACTCACGTACAGTTATCGATTTTTTGTCAGCTCTTCATGGTGGCATCAACTAATGGACATGAACTGTAATCATGTGTAAAATTTCTACAAAATCGGTAAGAATGCCTCTAAGGAAATGCCTATATGCATTTGTGACCTTTTCAAGCCCTGTTGTATTAAATAAACACCTTTACCGTCTCCCCAACAACAATATTTACCTACATCTCAAATTTCATTAAAATCGGATAAAAAATATAAAAGTTACAGCCAAAAATATAATCCCAATGGGTATTTGCACGCAATAGGCCTATTGCTCGGGTAGAATCAGTACAATGATTTTAGAAAGAAAAAGAAAAGGTACTGGGATTGATACGTTTAACTAAAAATCTTCAAACCGGTGCTCCAGTATGGCCGCACTCTAATGAAACAATTAAAACATAAAAGAAAAGATAATTAAAATGAAAGAAATCAATTAAATTGTATTTTATTATTTTTTTCGACTTTTGGAAATGAGTGTATTGCAAATTCCTTCTTTCAAAGAAGAAGCATGATAGCAGAGGAGAAGCATTGATTTCCAATCTGAACATTTAATTTGTTGTCCGTTGCTTTTGCTTTTATTTTGCCCACAACTCGCTCTCGTGAATTAGATATATGTTCAAAGTCATTCCACCCATGACATTCTATTCTTTTGTATATCTAGGATTACATTATTCAAAGCCAACAAAAATGTATATTCTGTTTATAAGAGTGTGATTTGAGGGAGATTTGACTATTATTTCTAGGAGAATCCATCATTGACTGATTGTATTAGATGTGAACAATCGAGATATGATTTCAAAGAAGATCTGATTATGGTTACTACATCATAAGACGATTACTTTTAAAGTACTAATACATATCAATATAGCTTATTTTAAGAGGACAGGTTATTGTGATTGCCATTGTTCAGGTCCAGATCAGCTCTGATTGAACAGATATATAATCAAAGGGATCCTAATCATGATCATCCCATCTGGTTTTCAGGAATATTGTTCTAAGACTACGCTAGTTAATGTAAGCATCCTTTGTTATGATAGTAGGTAGATTAGTCTTTCTAGGGTGTCAAGCAACTGCATGTTGGCTCTTAATCACTAGTCAATTATTAGAGAGCAGACATATGACCAAACGTATTCAAATCACAAAGTTTTCATTGTTTTCGTTTTCTGACATAATTTATCTAGAACTATAAATTATGCAGTAATAATTGAGATTTAGTCGATTATAAGTTATTATTAATCCCGATTTATCAAATCAAAAAGTTGAGGACTCGATATAAAGAAGTACAACTCTACATCAGTTTGCACTGGTAAATAAACACAGAGACAAACACATTGAGTAACTAAATTACACTAAAATATATCGTAAAAACAGTTAATAAGCAATCTTTTCTCATTTATCTTTTACTTGCCTCAGCCATTCGGATGCTACCATGCAGGGGCACTGCATGTACTTACTTTTTAAGTTTGCTACTTATTCTATCGGTGTCTTTTGCCAAACTGCTACCTTATGGTGACGTAAATAAACCAACACTAGTTGTTAAGCAGTAGGTAAGGGGGCAAGCAAACACACACACACACACACACACACACATACACACACACTAGATAGACAGATAGATAGACCTACATACAGACAGACAGACAGACAGACAGATAGATAGATAGATAGATAGATAGATAGATAGATAGATAGATAGATAGATAGATAGATGGATAGATAGATAGATAGATAGATAGATAGATAGATAGATAGATAGATAGATAGGCAGACAGATGATATAATATAATATAAAGAAAGAGAGAAGGTGCAAGATGAAAAAACTTATTTCACCAACTGACATCCATATAACTACGATCGTTTCGCAGCTTTTATAATAAATTATTTTACTTGCCTGAATTAATGTATATAATATAAGTTATGTAATACAGTTATATAATTTATAAATTAGAAAGGTACAACGTTTATTCCAATTAATTTTCTATAGAATTCAGGGCCAGCACCGACTTATTACGACGTTTCATATACGGATATATGACTCTGTAAACAATGTACTCGAAGACAGAAAATATAGGTAATGGGTGTATATGCATATTCCAAGCGTTTTTCAAATCACAAGTGCTACATCCATCATTCTACTCAATTGAAGTCGACATACTTTCTATTCATCAGTGAATTATGGCATATCTCGTAAGAAGAAAGACTGTGGGATCTTATAGAGTTTATTTGTATTACACAGAAATAACAATATGTTAGAAGTGAATACCACGACGAAGATATGATATTAATGACTTCATTGAGGCAGCCGAAATGTAGATATTTTGAGCGTAGCACTTGATAGTCTTTGCGGCTAAATGTAACCGTGTAACCATTCAACGAACTAAGAGTAAGATTCCAAATATTCGAAGAGTAAGATTAAATCCTGAAAATAATTCACGTAGCTGGTTAGTAACATTTAAAACGATTTCATTTTACAATGATTTTTTTAACGTCAGAATATAAATAACATTTAGAAATCGACTGGAAACAGATTCCAGAAGTAATTTATTCAACAAAAACTCTCTTTAGAGCCAAAATAGTTCTACAGAATTCGGGTATATTTATGTAACAGTTGTATGTAATTGGTAAGTCTGAACAAGGCTTCGTATGGCAGTTGGAGTTGTATTAAAATGAATTAACAGAAAAAATATTTTATAATATATAGAGTGGTCCTAAAGTCTTGTCACCCACTACCGGAAAGTAATAAGAATAATAGAGGAACAATAAAATAATAACAAACACATGCGCTGGTTTTAGTATATTCACTTTCATTGACACTGACCCTGTCACACATCGAGAAAGTCTGTATGAACACCATCATTTTCGTGGCACAAAATGATGCGGAGCCATGTCTTGTGTGATATTTTACGAAGCTGTGCTTTGATAATGTTTGCAAAGGCTGCCGAAACAGTGTCCTTCAAGTGGTGGGTATTCTGGTATCGATCTTGTGAAACTTGTTCCTTGATCACAGAAAATGAAAACGATATTTACGGGTGGTGATAAGACTTTCGGACCAACCTGCATATAGATCTTGTAAGGCTTGTAGTATCAGTTGTTTTTGTGTGAAAGGACTTGCGCACAAGAAGACTCTTAGAATGTGTGCGCGCGCGTGTTTGAACTCTATTCTTTTTTACTCTAGGCACAAGGCGATAAAATAACATCTTAACAATATATTACATCGAATCTTTTCCTTTCCACATTTTCTTTGGTTGTTTCTTTTCTTATCTACTTATTGATGATCATTAACTAGGTCACATTAACGTATATTCCTTTGAATTACTTTTGTTCTTTTAGCCTTTGTAGAAGTTTGGACCTGTGGGTCTACTACACTTTTGCAGCTTAAACTTTTGTCATAGTAGCTTTTAGTCAATTCTTCGTTTCTTTCTATCTGTATTTTCTATTTTCATATCAACATTAATCTCTTTTTCAATAAAAAATACTTAATACTGTTTTTTTCCCTGCGGGCCTGGTTTTGAATGTTTGGACACGTAATTCGTGATGTAAATATAATTGTCTTAAATATTTGTTTGCAGCAGTTGTCTATTAAAATTAGATTCTCGCTAAGTTCATGTAATTAACCTATATAAACAAAACAAAAATGATTATCTTGCTAAACTCCAGCCCACCAAAAAATAATAAGAAAAAAATTCATGCATGCATATATAAGTATGTATGAGAGGGTGTATGCATGTGTTTGTATAAGCCTACATATGCATAAACACACATATATTTGTACATACGATATAGGCATATATTGTGCGACTATATATTAGTTAAATTAAGACAGAAGGAATATATGTTCTAATTAATATGGTGATTTAGTTTACTCCATTTTGTACTAACGGATGAAACCCTTTTAATACACTACGTAAATGCATATATTCCCTACGTCGGTAGAACATTTTTATGGACACGCGCTCGTGCGCGCGCCCACACGAGCACGCACGAGGCGAGCTGTTTCGCTTGTCTTTGACTTTCAGGTGTTTTAATACCTGGTGCTTTGAGCGGAGTCATCCACACCTGACTACATCGCAGCCTACTGGCAAACAAGCAGGGCTTCTTCTTTGAGTATGTGTAGTCAATAATGTTTACAACACTAGTTCTGCTTCTAATTCATATCTGGATATATATATATATTAAAGGGGCACAACCAGGAAACGGCACATCCGTATAACGGACCACATGCACATGGACACTTAAATAAAGAAACAGCTTAGAATGTGCCATATCCAGAATTTTAAAGTTTTCATCAAGCAACCCAAAGCAACGGGGGAAACAATGGAGGACCTCCTTATAAACAAATTGAGACCAGCTATTAGCAACGGGGGGGGAGGACTACACGAAGCAGACTGATTGCTATACCAATACCAGTCTGAGCATGTCACCTTCCTCCTTCCCCCACACACAACTGAGCAACAACGTTTCCCAACTACCGTTCTTTCCAAAAATGTCCTGAACAAGGTGTCTTCGCTTCGAAATATAGAAATACGAGGTAAAACATCGGTTACGATGACTTTTCTAAGCGAGTCTTCTACGTTTCTAAGTTTCCCTCTATTTTATTTCTTTTTATCGCCTAATTATCCTTTTCAGGACAAACCACCAACTTTTTGTTAACAACTGACCCCCGCCAGCGCCCACTTAACTAATCCTTTAATCCGATTTCTGAATAATTCACCTCTGAAAACATGGGTGTTTTGTTCATCATCGTTAAACAATCTTTCTTTATTCAGGGACCTTTTGAGCGATATGGGATGCTCTACTTGAAGAAAATTTTAATGGGGTCCCATCTGCAAGGTCATGCGCTGTTTATCTTGATATAAGGTCACTATGTCATGCACACACGGTTGTGATGCATGTGCCTAGTGTACCCTTATCAGACGGGTAGTCGTGGTGGGTATATTCAGCTTCGTATATTTATACCCCGGTGTCACTTTGATGTCTTGCACTGCTCTCTCACTCAATAATAATAACAATATTTTCTACTATAGGCGCAAGGTCTGAAATTTCGGGGAGGGGACTAGCCGATTACAACAGCCCCAGTGTTTCAGTGGTACTCAATTAATCAACTCCAAAAGGATGAAATAAAAGTCGATCTCAGCGGGATAATAATAATAATGATAATAATAATAATAATAATAATAATAATAATAATAATAATAATAATAATAATAATAATAATAATAATAATATGATTTAAAGCTCTTTGCAAAAAATGACCAACAACTCAAAGGCCTACTAGCGATTGTTAAACAATTCAGTGATGACATCAGGATGCAATTTGGCCTTGATAAATGTGTAAAAGCTACCTTTATCAAAGGAAAAATGACAAATACAACTAATGTGAACCTTGACCAGCAAAATGTCATAAAAGAGTTAAAACCAGCGGAGAGCTACGAATACCTA
>NC_069001.1:22343619-22345436 GCF_001194135.2 Octopus bimaculoides | reverse complement strand
AGATAGTGTTCATGGGAACTGCCCATATCCTACGTAAAATACTGTCTATGTGATCTCAAATTTTAAAGCAAACACATAATTTTCTTATGGTCTCTTAAACATTCACTTGAACAAAACTGTACAAATCCAAATATATGGTACCCTAGGCATAACACCTACATGAACTTCTAACTTGTTGTCTCTTGAGGTCTCTGGGTGAGACTTGGATCCAACTTGTACAAATGCAAAACAAAAGTCAAACATAAAATAATAATAATAATAATAATAATAATAATAATAATAATAATAATAATAATAATAATAGTAATTTCTACTAAAGGCACAAGGCCTGGAATTTGTGGGGAGGAGACTAGACGATTACATCGACCCCAAAAGACGAGAGGCAAAGTCGACCTCAACGGAATAATAATAATAATAATAATAATAATAATAATAATAATAATAATAATAATAATAATAATGATAATAATAATTTTGTAGAAAGAATTATAATGATTTTTTTATTCGACAGAAGGGTACAAGACATGGCGGACAATATCGAAGGATGAGTTACTGCACAGACACACACACAAAAGAACGAAAACAAAAATTGCAAAAACAGGTGGGGTTTACATCAATCAAAGGGAGATGCTACCACGTTAAAGGATATAACAGAGGATATTTAATGGAAATAAGATAAATGAATAAATGCATAAACAAATAAATAAATAAATAAATAAAATCCCCAATAGTGAGGCAGTCCACTTAGGGTTATTCGGGGCAAACCTCATGCAAATGTCCCGGATCACTCTGCTATCCCCAAGGCATGGGAAAGTGCCCTCTACCAGTTTCTTTCTACTTAGAAAACCTAGCGTGGTCTCAGGAATTTTTCGAAGGGAGGGCAAAACATCAGGAGGGAATGCAATTCCAAGAGAAAAGGGTGTAATAACATTATTTAGAAGGGCGCACTTCTTTTCTTGAGGGGAGCACATGCCCCTCGGATCCGCCCCTGGAAAAGCATTACTCAGAATCGATCTATTCAGTCTCACCAGTCTTACCACTGTCGACCACCTTTTGATAAACACACTAGAAGGCAGTCCCTCCCTCTCTATTCTCACCTTCTTCAAATGATATTTAAAGAAATTGATGAGGGCTTGATCAGAAAGGAAGCTGCCTGTCTTGAAACCTTTCAGACGGGTCCACCACATAACCTCTTTTGTCAAAGCTACTAAGCAAAGAAAGATCTTCCTTCCTTCTCTGGTAAGGGAAGGTTGTGCGTCCATCTTCACTATACACTCGGCAAACAGCTGAATTCGTCTTACACGCGACAACAGATGTTCCACACAGTCTCACAACTCTCTAATGCACGGACACTGAATTATTGTATGTAGGATGGTTTCGTCTTCCTGTAAGCATACTCCATAACTATTCATTTAAAAACTCTTTCCAAACAAACTATAAACAAGTAGTTCCACAAACAATCTACTAATAACCGATATGATTTTATAAATTTGACTGCAAAAGGGAAATTTTAAACCTCACAACACCAAACCATACTCTAGTCATACAAGTACGAGGGTTGTATAATATATTCCTGATAAATACCAGCGCTCATAAAAAGAACACAAGACTACGAACATTTCACTACTGGATAATTTCAATCTATTTCAAAACGTTAAGTAGACACTAAACAGGCCCAGAGAATAAAGACAATATAAGTAAACGACAACGCAATACTGTGATGTAGAGTCTGTATTATTGAAACAGTACCCAGCGATCAGCGCGCGCATGTTTGTAATATATTTACGTGTATGAATATATATATATATATATATATA
>NC_069001.1:22341867-22343130 GCF_001194135.2 Octopus bimaculoides | reverse complement strand
ATATATACGTATATTTATATATGTGTGTGTATATATACATATGTATTATATGTATATACATATATATACATATATAAGTATAAATTCATATATGTATACACACACATATATATATATTTGTATCTATACGTATGTGAATATATATTTATATACACACATGAATGTGTGTGTGGAGGTATATATGCGTGAATCTCTGTGTGTATGTATGTGTGTGTTTGTGTTCCACTGTGTGTGTATGTGTGCGTGTGTGTGTTTGTACGTGTGTGTGTGTGTGTGTGTCTGTGTGTGTGTGACGACCACAATGTTAAGTAAAGCAAAGTTTCAATAGATTAAGAAATGTTAAATTTCCTTGTAAATGTCTTCTTTTATGAAAATAAAGCAAGAAAAATGAAAGAAATCATTTCTGAACTGGATAATGTAAATCTATTTTGAAATGTTAAATAAATGGATAGTTTGGAAATCGTTTATTCAATCAACAATTATTTTACTGAGTTAATTTTCTTCTTCACAAACATAAGATAGGATATAATAAAATGAAACAAGGAAAGAAATACAAATACATTTACCATTAAGCAATATATTGTTGATTGATAAGATTTGCTAGCAAGTTTATAATGTACAAATCAAACCACTGAACTAATGAAATTGTGAACCAGAATCTATAAAATGTCAACGTCCAATCAACGATAAGTTCTTTTACTTTACTGATACATCACAGATGTGGGTTGTTTTGGTCATTTCTTTCAGGCTTTTTGTTTCTTTGGTATATTTTCGATTTTTTTTTTTTTTAAATAAACTGTTTTTTTATGTACTTGTTTCAGTGACTGGGCTGCAACCATGCTAAGGCACAGCTTTGAAGGGGTTTAATCCAACAGACCGACCCCAGTACTAATTCTGTCGGACGCTATTACTGAACTGCTAGATTTAAAAGAGATGTAAACAAACAAGTATCAGTTGTTGTTATGTCTCAAGCTACTGCCATCCAGCGCCTTCGGATGATCTCTACTCAACCGCTACTCGTCAGCTACTCAACAGCTCTACCAACGCCCAAACGACGGCCTGACTACCTCTATTTATATGTCTTGGGTGATCCTACCTCTAAATTCACAAACTATACAGGGGGTGGATTCCAGAGTTAATCCTCGTCGCCGGAATTTTAACAAATAAAAAATCAAAGTTGGTACCAAATTTAATTTCCGCTAAATAATCATACTTTTTAAGATTTTTTAAAATCTATTTATTTATTTATTTTTTTTTTTTTTT
>NC_069001.1:22340600-22341857 GCF_001194135.2 Octopus bimaculoides | reverse complement strand
TAATGCGAGCATTACATTAAATGCAATATGTAGAGCAATCTTCAGCTGCAGGAAAATGCAGAAAAGTACAGTAGAATAGACATATTATAATTGTGGCAACATTTCAAATCCAAGTGGGAGGAAGAATACATAAGAATCCATCTTGACATAGCCAAGTCTATCAGGCTAGTAATTAGTTCTAGGCAAAAAATTCTAAAGTGTCTCTGATTTTATTGTCTCTTATCTAGTAGTAATAGTATGAGGGACAATCACTTCTAAGGAAAGGGAAGGTGTAAGCATTATGCATGGACAAGGCTATAAAAGATATGGTTATAAAGGTTTCTCAGGTGAGAGTGGCAACACTCTTATAGGTTGTTTTTTTTTTAATACTATCAAAATGTTAAGGAATTAAACCCTAGGTATATAGGTCAAACAGGGCTTTTTCTTTAGTCTGAATAGAGCATCAGTATTGTTTTACAGATATCAATATTAGTTTAACCAATATTTTAACAATTAGAGGTATGCTAATAAAAAAAGCATGAAGTAATGTCAGTATTGAATTCAGAGGCTATAGATAAGGTGTAAAGTCTAAGGATATTAAGTATATTGGCTTCATGAAAATAATTTTGAATTATTTTAAAAAATTATTTTAAAATTTTAGTTGATATATATAATAATACTATTTAGAAGACACATAAAGTTTAAGCTTTATTTTTATAATGTGAAGAAAAATTAGTATAGGATTTATATTAGTTTATGGGTTTACTAAGGTTTAAGGTACATAAAAAGAAAAAGGATATTAGGAATTAACAAGGACATCTAATACAGGAACCTGATGATTGATTAAAAGTTTCATTAGTCATGGATTTGTTTCAAGATTAACATGGGCTAATTAAAAAATATTAATTGAATAAGGATTAGATTAATTTTGGGCATAAGGATTAGATTTATTTAAGTAAAAAATACAAAATAAACAAGACACTATTGCTGTAAGCCCTGGAATAATGTAATAATAACAATAATAATAATTCTTTTAAAGTCAAGCATTAAATAACGTAAAAAATTATGAAAATTTTCTATTCTTATAAGCTATATAGGGTTAAGATACATATTGAGAAACTAACAGCAATAGCAGAAGTGGTGTGAAAGAATATCTTCTATGGAGTAGATTTTAAATCTTATTTATCACAAGTAGATTAAATGTAAAGGTGAGAGATCAGGAATATTTGTTATAGAGGTTCAATTTCCAATTTAAAATATGTGCTAATTAATAGCCCT
>NC_069001.1:22339979-22340590 GCF_001194135.2 Octopus bimaculoides | reverse complement strand
TGTAAATATAATTCTCGGTTATTGTACTAATAATGCATCTGTACACTACACTACGGGTGCAACAAATTCCTAATATTCAGACTAAAGAAAAAGCCCTGTTTGACCTATATACCTAGGGTTTAATTCCTCAACATTTTGATAGTAGTAAAAGAAAACCAACCTATAAGAGTGTTGCCACTCTCACCAGAGAATCCTTTAAAACCATATCTTTTATAGCCTTGTCCATGCAAAATGCTTACACCTTCCCTTTCCTTAGAAGTGATTGTCCATCATACTATTACTACTAGATAAGAGACAATAAAATCAGAGGCACTTCAGAATTTTTTTGCCTAGAACCAATTACTAGCCTGATAGACTTGGCTATGTCCAGATGGATTTTTATGTATTCTTCCTCCCACTTGGATTTGAAATGTTGCCACAATTATAATATGTCTATTCTACTGTGATTTTCTGCATTTTCCTGCAGCTGAAGATTGCTCTACATATTGCATTTAATGTAATGCTCGCATTACTTAAATAAATGGAGTAGCATGAAACGTGCGTACTGCAATCATCTTTGAAATCCGTGTTGCTTATTTTGATTTTTTGATCACCTAGTTTTTTGGAATGGT
>NC_069001.1:22329483-22339094 GCF_001194135.2 Octopus bimaculoides | reverse complement strand
TGTGTGTGTGTGTGTGTGTGTGTGTGTGTGTGTGTGTGTGTGTGTGTGTGTGTGTGTGTGTGTGTGTGTTCTGCAGACAACTTACACATGCAAGTACTACCAGTCGAAAGCTCCGCATTCCGGAACCCAGTATGTGTATGGGGTCATCAAAAGAGAATGCGCGCCATCTAGGGGCCTATCTCTCGATGGCATCATTGCACACCGGCCCCCATCACTGATATGAGGCCCCGCTTGGTAGATTAACTGGTTAGCAAATAAAGTTCAATATTACTCTAGCCATCGTTCATCATCTATTTTAACCAAATCCAGTAGCTAGCCTTTTCCACTGAAGTTTGAATATCGGTGGTATTTACTTTACGTTGCGTTAGACCTATCGATAACCGCAGTTGTCCAACAAATCCTCTACATCCGATTTCGATTGGAAAATGCTTCGCTTTCCTGCCTGCATCTTCACATTCCTTGAGGAGGTTTACATAACGGTTAATCTTTCATGAGGAATCGTTAAGTGAACTAGATTCACCACTTTCTTTCACACCACATTAAAATGTCCGATTTTTTCGTAACTGGGATGGGAAAAAGTCCCTGGCACCCTGTTAAATCTGCAACCACCTCCCAATAGCCGTTCCACTTTTCATCGCTCACAGGAAGTTCCTTCTTCTTGAAACAGATCTGCTGTCCTAAGCGCACGAAGGTAATGAAATCTCTGGTTGTTATTTTCAACGTTTTTATTTTCACTGTTGATGAGATCAATTTTTTAGAGCATTGAAGATAACCTTAAGGACCAGGTTGTGTCTCCATGTATATCTGTATATCTGTTCAATGCTAGTGAACAGTTGGAAAGAACATGTGTCAGTGTTCCGAGCTTGCCGCATTTGCATATTTCATTCTCTGAGAGATTCCATGTTACTAGATTTGTAGGTGATAGCAAGACATCATAGGATGAACAAATAAGAAAACTTAGCCGAGATGTGGTCCACCTCCATATCTCATTCCAACTTATTTCTCTTTCAACATGTTCTTCCCATCTCGTCATCTGTCCTTATTGACTGCATTGGATCCAATGAAGCTCTCTTCTCTCTGCTTCCCTTGTTTTGACGCTGTTGCTAACAGCATATCTGCGTTCGCTCCGCATCATACTTGCAAATGGTCTGAACTAATCTGCGACAAAACCAAATCCCTTCCGATATATATATATATTTAGATGTTCTGCAAACAACTTGCAAATGCAAGTACTACCCAGTCGAAAGCTTTGCATACCGGAGCATGATTTGCTTGTCTGTTGATAAAAGTGTCACGCCATCCATGAAGGCCTTCTTAGGTGATTGTACATGGGCGATTTGTTCCAAAAAATCCACGGCTTTCAAAATCATCTCCATGATTAAGATAAACCATGTGACAGTTGTGCAACCAGTAGCAATGCCAATCTCCAATTGGTGCCAATCTGTTGTAAAATCTCTAGCTGTAAATCTCGTCTCGAAACTGTCACAATATATCCTCATTAATCTGATTACTTTGACTGGAATGTGGAAGTGGTCCATGGTTCGCATCAGTTATTCGTGTGGTAGAGCCATATGCATTAGCTAGGTCAAGCCATACCACATTCAGACTTGTCTTCTTCTGTCTGGCATCCTGGATCGCTTTCAGATCAAAAGATAGTGCTCAACGCATCCAGGGATCCAAGGGATTCCGGCCTTTTGAACAGATTCATCAACATATCCATTATTCTGTAAATATACCTCTATTGTCTTTGAGAGAATTCCCATAAAGATCTTGCCTTCCACATTCAACAACGATATCGGCCTAAACTGTTTTATAGTTCCTGCATTTATAGTCTCTGCCTTACACCAATCCTTTTCTAGAGTCTCTTCGTGTCACAGCTGTCGCAGTAGGACAAAGAACTTCTTTCGCAGACGATTGCAAAATATGCAAACTTTATAGGAGACGGCATCACATCCTGGGGCACACTTTGATCTAGCTTCTCTTACGAAATCATTCATCTCTTTCTCCTTGATGTTTCCAATTTGAAATCCGATATCAGGTTCTAAGAGATGCTTAAGCCCATTTAGAGGTGGCAGTGACTGGTTACGGTGTGGATCGCAGTAAGTTTCTTAGTGCACGATAAAGTGCTACTCTTCGGTTCAGTGAACAGCTTCTTAGTAACTCCTGACGGGTCCCTCAGAAACAGTCACCGAGTCTTTTTCCTTTCCTTTTTTTCGTTCATATCGGCGAATATGTCGTTGCACATAACGGCATTTCCATTTTAAATAGTCGTACAGCAGCGCGAGGCCAGGTTTTTCGTCTTTCGCAGCACATTTCCATCGCTTTCTTAGGCTGGTCTTTTCCTTCCTCGACTGCTTCATTTTCCTGATCCTCCTGCTTGGTCCACACTTTCCTTTCGCTAATCGGATGCTATCTTTCACTTCAAATTATTCCACTCCTGTATCGTATATTGAGCTTGTTAACTTTCCCAATTTCCCCACTGTAGACTCTGTCATGTTATAAAGAGCTTGTGTGCATTTTTCGTTAGCAAACAGAAACGCATAGCTGACAGTAGAAGACCCGTCCCAGTGTTAAATGCCCTGAAGTACGAGGGTCGGCTGAAATGTTCATATGCTGAACAAAATTCTCTCATGGAATATGACCATATAAAGTTTATTTTTCAGCATAATTCCCTTTGCGGCCCACACTTCTTCCATTGATGTTGCAATGCTTGGTTCCAATTGGTGAAGAAGCTTTCATTATGTTGGTCAAAAAATCATCAACAGCAGACATGATGTCATCATTGCAACACTAGTTCCCAGCCAATTGTGTTTTCATGCTGGTGAACAGATGATAATCAGATGGGGCTAAATTAGGAGCATGGGAAGAATGTTCAACTAGTTCAAAGCCACAATCACACAGAGCAGTCATTGAAACCAACGAATGGTGAGTAGGAGAATTATCCTGATGAAACAAGCCCCTTTCGTGTTTTTCAGGGCTTTTGATTTCGATAACCTTTCGTGACTGCCTCAGCAAGTTGGCAGGCAGCTCTTCATTGATGGTGTGGTCCTTTTGAAGACAATCAATAAACACAATGCCTTTTGCATCCCCAAAAACTAGGACCATCATCTTCTTTGCAGATGAAACGACCATGGCTTTCTTTCGAGCCGGCGAGGTGGGGTGTTTCTACTGCTTGGTGTTTCGTTTATCTATGGCTCAAACCCAACACATCACAGGCTCAGAAACATTGAAGGAAACTAGTTGAATTTACCTCAAACACTGTCACATTTTCCTGTGATGTGATTAGCTTGGTACGCTTTTAATCAGGTGTCAGAAGATGTGGTACCTACCGAGAAGGAACATTCATCGTGCCAAGTGCATTGTACAGAATATTCACAAACTCTCGAACGGGATATGCTGTTTGATTTATGGCTATTTGATTTATAGTCAGTTGCCTTTCATCCTTCATCATGTGCTCAACACAATGTTAGATAGTATACCAGGTTACACATGGTTAGATAGTATACCAGGTTACACATGGTTAGATAGTATACCAGGTTACACAATATAACTCGAGAAAGACAACTATATAAAGTATAGTGCGGTGGTGATAAATGCAATAAAGGAACACTGTCGGGGGAATATTCAGTAGTAAGGTGTCCAGCTTATATTCTCCCTGGAATTAATAAATGGATTGTTATATTGGAACTGGTCAACAAAAATTGTGTATTTGTCAAAGAGAGAAGGAAATCATGGCAGATTTCTTGTGTGATGCTGTTGATTACTTTAGGATATGGACATTACCAGAGAGGCAAAACAAGACCAGCATTTCCGTGACGCGATGGATTGTATGGTGACCTCTTAACAATACGTAAGTTTATTGCAGGACAGTCAGGTCCTGCAATAAACTTATGTATTGTTAAGGGATATGGTACTTCAGACTGGAATGAACAGCTATCGCTGTACCTGAACATAAAGGATTACAGGTGTTGACTATACTGTATTCTGAAATCATTTGCAATGATCCCCTCATAAATTCTCTGGATATCATTCAGTAGAATTAGTGTTGGGTTACATATTGCAGCCTTAAAAACAGCATCCTCCATTTGATAAGATTTAAGTATTGATAAGTTCCATATCTGAAATCATCTCTTCATATTTCTTGTTCTACATTAAGTTGTACTTTATTAAGTAATTCTATGGGCAACGTTTATATCAAACCATCTTCTTTCCATGCCAAGCATAACCAAGACTACATTATCCAACGTCTTAAGACAGCAGTAGGGCAAGTGTTGCTGCCATTTAGCCTCAGAGAAGCCTTGAATAGCAAGACCTCTAAGTGTGGCGTTCTTGCTCCTTTAGGGCTATACAGTCCTTTCTTTTTTTTCTAAATGGGAAGGGTGACATTTGAGTGATATGCAGAGACTATTACTCCTTTGTTGACTCATCTCTTGAGTAACAAAGATCTTCCCTAGGAATCCAATAAATAAATCTAAAAACCCAGTTTTTCTTTCTTTCCTGCTGTGAGAAATCGAAACTGTTTCCATTGTCACCATACTTAGGTATGAACCAGCTACTAGAAATCTATAACTTTTGGAGGAATTTCAAATTCTATTCACTACAAGGAAAACCGATATGGACATAATGTAATGTTTACATATCGTATATTATATATTATATAAGGGAAACGCAATGATCCAACATTTTAGTAGAGAAAATAATGCAGTTTTGTTATAGCTGACTTATTAAGATTAATATAATTGAATCATTAATATTCTTTCTCACTTCAGTCTCATTTAGATGTATAGTGATGCCTACTTTAGTTTAGATCTTCAGAAACATTTCTTTCATTGACGAAACAAATAAAAAAAATTGGGAAAGGGTTGGCCTTTCTTGGAAAGAGTAATGTTAATTATATAAAATCGGTTTACTAATACAGCAAAAAGCTTTGTTAAGACTTGAATATTGTGTTAATAGAAAATTGATAACTTTTTAGTTTATAAGAAAACTCATTTGCAATATGAGAATGCATGCCTCCTGCTTTATTATTGGGATTACTAATGCGAAGATAAAAAAGAACTCGAAGAGCTTCCTTGAGGATAAAAACTGTATCCTCCCTTTTATCCAGATTTCTTTTCTTCAGATCATTATCTTTACATGAAGCTATAAAAATAACTTTAGGAAAAACGCTATATTTCTTTTCATTATTTAAAAAGAAACGCAATGACATATCCTTTTGTATGCATTTTGCTTGAAACCCACCTGTATTCGAAGCATAGCAGTGGAAAGCCCTTGAGCCACTAATAGGTTGTGATAACTAGTAAAAGATAAAAAATACATTTAGAAATATAACAGTTGAGCTTTTCTTTTTGCGTCGTTTTAAATTTGATGGAAAAACCACATTACTTATAGGATAACGTGATGAAAGTAAAATTGTATGGAAAGCAAAAATAAACCTACTGCGAAGGAAATACCAAATTTGCTTCATTTGTATTCATCATGTTATTACAGAGTTTTAACTTTGAATTTCTTTCCTTTTTTGTAATGTTGTGCACTGATGTTCTCATGTGAATGATACTGAGAAAATTTGACAATTGAGCCGTTGTTTTATATTCTACAAATATATTCAATAGCAGAATGTTATTGAATGGAAAGACAGGATAAAGGGAAATTAAGAGAATGATTGGTGGAAAGAAAAAGATATTACTCGAAAAAAGATGAAAAGAAAAGGCAGCCAGGTTCAGATGTTTATATATATATATATATATATATATATATATATATATATATATATACATATATATACAACGACAATAATGAAGGAGACGATAATGATGATAATGATAATTGAAATGAAAAAATTCCTGGGAAATGTTATTTACAACATTTCTCAAAGTAGCCCAACAATTACTGCTTTGGCGAGGGTCAAAATACAGGTCTCTTAACATGTTCAACAAAACGTGACGCCTAAACGAAACACCAATCAACTTCAGTAATTTAGTAAAATCACAAGCTGATCGGTCAGAATACAATTTAAAAAATTAACAATCTAGAACCTATACAAATCTATTTAAGACACAAACTTTAGCCATATTGCCACCATTGTAAATTGTAAAACATACCTGTCACCACTACTATATAAACCTGAAGATTGCATAAGTTAATGCATGAAAGTACTAGTTCAATCAGAATGGACGTTTAATATTTTATCATTTGATTATATTATATTATCTTATATTATATTATTATAAGATTGTAAATAAATCGTGAATATCAAAGTTGTAATTTCTTTGCGTAATACACACACACACACGCGCGCGCGCGCGCGCGCGCACACACACACATATATATATATATATATATATATTATAATGGGGAGGCCGGTTTATGGGGTTACCCTGGAGTATTTTCTATCTCGAAGAGTTCCTCTGTCAGCTGGGATTTCATACTGTTATTAAGGGGTTTGCATGAGTATGCTTCTGTCTCGGGGATTGATGTTTTTGTGTGTATTGGCTCTCTTCTCCGGGACATATTTAATGCATGTGGATCGCATTATTGACATGAATTTATTGAGTTTTATATCTACGTCTTGCATAGAGAGGTCTTTGGTCCTGCTGAAGTGTCTGTTTTTCAAGTGACTTCCAATCAGCCTTATAGAAATTTAGGCTGGAGGACGTCACCAACTGTGTAAGCGACATGAAATACGGAAACAAACGCGTTAAACAACGAGAGAAAAAAACGGAAAATAAGATAAGTAAACAGAGAATGACCCTTCATCAGTTGTCGGCTGCCTATCTACTCCTCATTTCGAGCATTCAATGACAATATGAGTCTTCAAAGACAGTTGCTCCCATAAATTCCAAAACGAAATTTTGGATTTTATGAAGGGTTAAAGTTAGGAACAAAAACAGAACAATGGAGACATACAAGGAAACCGAACAAAAACAAACAAGGTGGGTCGCTGGACCAGAACTAGAGGGAAATAGTGAAGGCTGGGAGAAATATTTTCTTTGAAAAGTTAAAAGATAGAAGAGAGAGAAAGAAAACGTTCAGTTCTTGTAGTGATGATGGTGGAGGATATCGACTCCTTACTTGTTTTTCAAAACGCAACATAAATGTTCAATAATATTGAGATCTGGAGACTGTGGTCATTAGATAAGATGCTCAACTTCATTAGAATGTTCCTCGTGCCATTCAGCAACAACTTTAGCTGTGTGAATTTGTGCATTATCATCCTGAAAGATTGCGTTTCCCTCCGGAAACAGTTCCTCAACCATAGGATTAATTTGATCAGATAAAATGTACGATTATATATATATATATATATATATATATGAGGCCGGACATTTAAAGGAAGGCCTCTCACTCGGCAGTTGTTCAGTATAGATCTAAGCTGACCATCAGCCGTTATTCTAATACGGTATCAGTACATAACAGAGTAATGAGGAGGAAATGGACAGGATGCAGTACTACTTGGAAAATGAACTCAGAGTAAGAGGTTACAGAAAACGAGAGTTAGCACTTTGGGTAAAAATGATATGCTTGATGTAACAGAGCAGAGACTAGTGAACTAGGCTAACGCTATTAAGAGAAATAAGTGGATGAGTGCATTGGAGGTAGAAATTATCACAAGACAATTAAAAAAGAAATACCAAGAAGTAGAACAGGCAAACAACACAAACCAGAAGGAAACCAGAGGAATAAGGGGAGTATTCCGAGACAAAGAAGAGCCTACATGAAAAAATAACAACACTACCAACGAGGAAGAAAAAAAAATGTTCTTACAAATTATAAAACAATTATGTTACCTAAATGTTACTGAAAAGTTTTAAGAGAGAATTTATCTAAAATCAGATATATTTTTATTGTTCTTTCAGATGCGTTTTGCGCTGTTCAGTTGTTAGAGTCTATATCATATATATGCACAAATTTATACATGGCTATAAATCTTACATGTTGTATTAAGAGTTTAACGTGGTAAACTATATTGAGTCTAATATATTTGGTTATTTATTGTGCATGCACATTGCAATATAACGATCTACTTGAAGATCAGAAAATTTTAGATGAGTTGAAGTAAGTAATGAGAATAAAGAAAGAAAAAGATTACCAGCATTGAAATGTGTTAATAGGAGGAAGTTGCTAGATGTTACTGGGAAAGTAAATTCTGTTATAAGCAGTATAGATACAAGAAGATTAGATATTCATCAAGGAAAGAATAGGAAGGATCAGATGTGGAAAAGGAGATTAGGGAATAAAGTGAAGACGTTAAGATAAGATCTGAATAGAATAGAAACCTGGAAACAGGACAAGTTATGAAACGCAAGATTTAAATCTTCTTGAGAAAATATAGTCGGTCAAAGAGGGGATAGGCATGGAATTGTTGGAACATCATATAGCAACAGCAGGTAAGACTTCCAAAATCAGAAAAGTATAAATTGGTATCAACAGAACAGATTGTTTGAGACAGACCAGAGGAGATGTTATCACCAAATAAATAATGACACAAGTGAGGTTGGAAGAAAGATAAAAGAAAAACGGTTTATTAAAATGTTAAAACCTGTTCTGAACGGAAACAACAACAATAATATAACAACCAGTTAATGATGTGGATTAAAAAATATAATTAACATATGAACATAAACAAATAACAGAAGACAATTGAGTTCTTAACAACATCGGTACCTTTTAGAACGCTCGATCAAGCTGAATTTTTCACCAATCCGCATGCACCTTAAACATAACGGTCTGCCAGGCGTACCGATATTCTGTAATTTGTTTACATTCATATGCAACAGATATAAAACGTCCTCTCAAGGAAAATAACACAGTATTCAGTGTTCTAACAACTAATAATACTACTAGCTATAGTTGTAACTACACCATCATACTGAAAGCTGAGTGCATGATATCAATCTACATGGAGCTCTAAATTCAACAGGAGCATTCATACATATAACTACATCTACAATATATATTACATATATATGAGGGGTGCTGAAATGTTCCTGGTTTTAAGCGTATCACGAAAGGTCTGGTTGGAGGACCAGACTTACTACTTCTTTTAGAGGGCTTAGAAAAACTGAAGGACCACTGCAATAAGTGTGTGAATCTGAAAGGGAAATATGTTAAATAAAATCATAATTAACAGATCCCCCTGTATTTTCTTTTACCCAAAGCCAGGAACTTTTTACTACCATTTGTGTCTATATTTATACATATATATAATATTTTGGACTAATGGGTATATGCCTGATGCGTGTTGATATGTTGAGTAAAGCACTGGTGCAGTTTGGGCTACCTGGTGTCATCTGCAGTCGGAATATATTTTTGTTGGATCTACTTCAGGAATTTCACAGTGTTAGTTGAGATAATAATCGATTAAGGAAACAGAAGATGGATTTGGTATAACTCTTTATTTTGTATGACAATTGTTTCAACGCCTCCTGTCCTCTATGTGTTGGATGCTGTACATCATATTCTGTTGCATCAATTTTGCAGCCTGGGTCACATCAAGGACATTCATACATAGAGTGGTGTCTCACAAAAGATCTTGAGTTTGGGCAGTCATGTTGTCATTTTCCCACTTCCATATATATATATATATATATATATATATATATATATATATA
>NC_069001.1:22326204-22329290 GCF_001194135.2 Octopus bimaculoides | reverse complement strand
TATATATATACAGAGAGAGAGAGAGAGAGAAAGACAGACAGATAGACACATAGATAGATAGATAGATAGATAGATAGATAGATAGATAGATAGATAGATAGATAGATAGATATACTCACGCACATACACATAAGCACACAAATACACATATACATACACATACATGTATGCATGTATATACATTTTCTGACCCCATTCCATGTTAGAGTGTGTAGGACAAGATTTTGTGAAACTTTTACACTGCATCATTAACTTTCTCGCAAAGTAGGGGTTTACTATTTATCAGTGATTACGAAAGAAACAAAGAAGCCTTTATGTTGCTCAGCCTGCAAGAAATAACAGCTAAGTATCCTTCAAATTAAGATTTACAATCTTAAATGTATATGTGCCCCAAAAAGTAGGTAGGATATTCGTTGCTGCAGCATATTCCATTTATAGAACATCACGAAGAGGGGTGACCTGAAACTAATTAACAATTCTATGAAGAACATCATATAGTAGTAGAAAAGGCATAATATGGTATATAATGCCTTTCAGCATTTGCTTTTGCCATTTTGTGTATCGATTTCAAATTTTACTGATGCCTCTCTGTGTATGTGTGTGTGTGTGTGTGTGTGTGTGTGTGTGTGTGTGTGTATGTGTGTGTGTTTACCTGCATGCATACACACACACACACACACACACACACACCACATACACATGAACACACATTCTAACCAAGCAATTTATTGAGTAATTCTAACATTTCATGACATGACCTCTCCTGCCTGAAGGGGAATGCTGACAGATGAACAATTTTGAATACTTTGGTAGTACTTAATTTGTTTCTAACTTTGCTAAAGTTATATTTAACTGAATTACTTAGAAAAAAAAGAAATTACCACAAAGCAAGTACGTTCTCCTACATATGAGGGTATTTTGTTAATTCCAACTTTCAGATTGCAACTCACCTCCTGGAACAACTTTACCATGAAGAACTCCATCTAATACTCCCTTCTTCTTTATTTCTACACTTTCCTTTTCTCCATTTTCCTTTCTTCTTTCTCCCACCCTTTCTTCTTTCTCCTTTCTTCACAATTCCTTCCTTATTCCCTTTCTTCTATTTATTCCCCACCTTTTTTTCTACTGCCTCATCAAATTCTCCCTTTAACAAGCTTTTTCTTCTATGGAACATTATTTTATAGCCTTGAGCCTGATTTCTTTCCATTGTTGTCTTCACTGTAGATTTAAGCACAGACTGAATGATATAGTAATTTGATTACTGTTGTGACATTTTTAAATCTCATTAATCTACTTAGCACAGGAGGAGTGGTTCTATCTAAGGAATTCACAGAACTGCAATTCCTGTGCCGTATATTTCTTCTCTAAAATAAAAGGAGCATGATCTCATATTTTCTCAGCATATTTCGTCTCATAGCAGATGTTATTTAGGCAGCTGGTGAAATGTAAAATATTTTCTTCAGAAATTCAAATTCTTCTGGCATAAAACTAGTGGTAGCCTGTGTGTTAATAATTCGGTATACTTTTTTCAATACTTGTTGAATTATCTAATACAGATACAGTGCACATACAGATATCATAATACACACACATATGTATATTAATGGTTTTATGTTTCTTAATTTTTGCAATGACAAGTGACCAAGACTTTTGGCAGATTGCTGTGCTTGAGAACACATCGAGCTAAGTGAATTTGTGGTTATGGTCAGTGCCAGTGACATGCAAAAGAGAACCTGTGCCAGTGACACGTAGAAGGCACCTGTGCTAGTGACACGTAAAGAACACGTCAGTGACATGTAAAAGGCACCCATGCCAATGACACATAACAGGCACAGATGCCTGTGACATATAAAAGGGCACCCATACTGTTGACACATAAAAGACACCTAGCACACTCCATAAAGTGACTGGCGTTATGAAGAGTACCCAGCTGTAGAAACCAGGCTAAGACAGACGAATGGAGCTTGGTGCAACTCTCCAGCTTACCAGCTCTGGTCAAGCAATCTAACCCATGCCAGCATAGAAAACAGATATTAGATGATGATGGTGGTGGTGGTGGTGATAATATTAATGTAAGTTATGCATACAGAAATTGTAGAACACGAGGTACAGAATCATTCAATGCATTTAAGTAGAGTATTATTACAGATGTTATATTTTCACAAGAAAATGTTTAACAGAGACTTTGATGTTTTGGTTTAGTCACTTTCATCAGATTATAAAATACTTTTGACGTTCCAAGTCTTATCTCTGCTTTTTGATTCCTCTGCTGAGGGGAACAATGTGGTTGTTAAATAGGTTTGAGAAATAAGTGTACTTTTATGGCATATATCAGAAATATCTTTATTATAGATTAATTGGGAAATAATATAAAGAAGAAAATAGTATATTAGAGAGGAGAGAGGAAGAGAATAAGCAAAAGAAGAAGAAAAGGAGGGGGAGGAGGAGGAGATAAATGCTCATGGAGTGAGCGATAGAAAGGAATGGGATCGTAAAAGTATTGCACTTGAGGAACACGTAATCTTAGCTTTGCTAGATATAGCTTGTTGGTTCTTGGTTTGGTGTAGTTCTAATTAGTGTTGGTTGTTGGTTTTCACTATTGTTTCCAAGCAAGTAAACTTATCAAATTTAATATTTTGTGTTGAAAGTTAGGTCTAAGAACATCTTCAGAGTAAAAGGCTTCTGTTTAAGAACTAGATTTGTAGACAATGAATTGTGTTACTGTTTATTTTTATAAATTTTTCATCACGACAGCTGGTGTGATGAATAATTAGAAGTGTAGTAGACAGAACATAAACAATACAGATAGGATTGTATTATTAATAATTTTATACACAACCTCGCAAGTTATACATACATCTCACTACATATATATATATACAAAATCATACACAATATATATATATATATATATATATATATATATATATATACAGATTGGTGACACTGCGTTCGGTCATGTAAAAACAAATAGTAAATGAGTATATGCATATATACGTACAGGTATGTGCATACCGATATCCACCTGTATGTATAGGTGCATATCTGGGTACAGGGCATTGCAAACAAAACGTAGACGAGAAAAC
>NC_069001.1:22314510-22325697 GCF_001194135.2 Octopus bimaculoides | reverse complement strand
AGAGAGAGAGAGAGAGAGAGAGGGAGGTTATGAGCGATAGTGGTGTCAATTAGACCCAGATGTTTCAGGTAATGCTGAGTAAGTGCTATGGATAGACTATAGTTAAGCTTCAGGTTTGGTGATTATGCAAATAAGGGGTCCAACGTAGGTCATATATCAGCGTGTGAATATTAGGATTTACTTTTCGTAATGAGATAAAAAAACACCAAGGCTGTGTACATTATAGAACATTTATAAATAAGTCTTACAGCTGCTTCCAGAATATTTATTATATCCCTTCATCGGAGACGGTGTAAGAGGATGGTTAAGCAATTGTTAGTTTAGATAAGATAGGAAATAGAGAGTGAATGTAGGGATATTGTATTTGTAAATCCATTGCTTAGGCAGAATGGTACACATATAAGATTCCAATAACTTGTGAGTAAAATCCAATAGTCTTTAAGATTGGTCATTGCATTTGTAAATCCATTATTAAGATTCCAATGCCCTATGAGTAAAATCCAACAGGGTAGAAGATTCTATATTATTAGTATTATTAACGTTATCATTACTAACGTTGCTATTATTAATATTGTTGCTATTAATTGCACTATTTATAGGGGTGGTAGAGATTGTATTGGTGCTCTGGGCAGTGTCACTAGGATGGGTTGGGTTGTGGTTGTGGTTGTGGTCTGATATAAGGGTTTCTGTGATGGAGCTGTGTGTGTGTTGAGTGTTTGTATGACTAGAGTTGTAGTGATGTGAGTTTTGATAATAAAGAGATAGCTTTTGCTTATTAGAGGCTGTTACAATAGATTCGAAGTTTGGTGAAGTAGAATAAGATAGTTTCAGGGTGGATCGATTAATGATAGAATGATATTTATGTTGTCGAAAAATTTTGAGTCTAGTATTTTAAAGAAGGATTTAGCTAAGTCTTTAACGTTAAGTGAGAATGGGGGGAGGGTGCCACAGAATAGAGCATCCGCTACTTTTTTTAGGGGGGTCTAGGAGTCGTGTTATCTAAGTTTTTAGATAAAGGAATGCTATCTATATATTTGGGGAAGGTATGCGGGTGGCAAGGCCTGCTATTGTTAGCAGTTTTGGTTTGTTTCTTTTTTGACCTAGTGTTAAATGAATGTGTGTGGGGTCTAGGTTGCCTAGGTGCAAGACCTTCTAGGGTTCCATCAATGTGTGTGTGTTGTTGATTGCAATTGTGATGGTTCGTGCATGTTTCGAATGTGATTTGAGATATGTATTGCTTGAGCCTGGTGTTATGTATGTATTCTATTTGTTTGGAAAATCCGCTAGTGGCAAGTGCTTGTGATTATAGAAAATTTCTTAAAGACTATTGGATTTTACTCACAAGGTATTGGAATCTTATATGTATACCATTTTGCCTAAACAATAGATTTAGAAAATACAATATCCCTACATTCACTCTCTATTTCCTATCTAACTATTGCTTACCATCCTCTCACACCGTCTCCGATGAAAGGATATAAGAAATATCCTGGAAACAACTGTAAGACCTTCTATTTATAAATGTTCTATAATGTACACAGCCTTAGTTTTTTATCTCATTACGAAAAGTAAATCCCTGTATGTATATATATATATATGCATATATATATATATATATTGTTGTACTTGGGGATGGTCATATTGCCAGTTTAGCCAATAAAAACACACGCACTGTATATTTGGTGTTAATTTTTTTTTTTTCAGCTTTATATTACATTAATCTTAATCTTAATCTTAATCTTATTTCGGCCAGAGTTCTTTCGTCACACTTCTGTGACCTCATCAGTGGTCCTTTGTTTCCTTCTTTCTTATGTGTGTCTCACCTTGCTAACTAACAGCCATTATATATATATATATATATATATATATATATATATATATATAAAACTAAGCTTCAATATGTAAATACTTACACAAATATCCACATAGACATATATTTATGTGTACATATATGCACAAACACATACTAAATATAGGTCCTCATACTGAGCGAAATGCACATGAGGAATAAACACATCTACAAAACGTACATCCTGTGCCAGTGACACATGAAATGAACCCATGCTGGAGACGCATACGAGGCACTTGTGCTGGTGACACACAAGAGGAATCCATGCCGGTGACACATAAACGGCACCCATGCCAGCGACATGTAAAAGACACACAGTACACTCTATGGAGTGATTGGGATTAGGAAGGACATCCAGCCATAGAAACCAAGCCAAATCAGACTGGAACCGCATGTTGCTCTCCAGCTTACCAGTTCCAGTTAAACCATATTACCCATGCCACTATGGAAAACAGACACTAAATGAAAATGATGACACATATATTCATATAAATATATGTGTATATATCTAGATACATATGTATAGATGCAAACATATGCATATATGTACATATAGATGTACACACTTATAATCTGACACCAATGTGCATATGTAATAATGTGAAAGATTTCAAAGACATAATTCCATTTTTGTTGTTCTTTAGCATCTCACAAATCTGGTCAAGTAATCCTGAGTAATGTTAGTCGTAATTATTGCATATTATGAGTAATACCAAAGACTAAATTATGCAACGTACTGTTCTGCTTTTTGATATGATAGGGTATAATAATGGGGGACGTTTAGCCACTACAAGAATCGAGTGAGGGAATTTGTTACAGAGTCAAGAGAACCAGCCATTACTCTACTTTGATAGCATCATCTATATTTTAGCTGAATGTATGTTAGTCAGGAATAATTAAGGTAAACTTATCTTGTTGATATCTTTATATAATGACCAGAAGCAACACAGAAATTGAATAACATTAAAATTTAATAAAATATCAAAACTAAAAATGAAACACTGAAATTAACTTATACAAAAAAAAAATAAGATTTCAAATTTCCCTACATTTTACTAATTTACTGGGTTTTATCTTATTTCTTTCTTACAAATTCCTCTTGTTTTAGTATTTTTGGACGTTTCCTTTTTATATTTGGTGTGGGATGGTGAGTATTCAGCAGAAAAGAAAGACAGATGCTAAAAAAAAACAAAAACAAAAATTAATAAAGAAACACACAAATGAACCAATCAAAAGAGATTGATTTTTGAAAAGTAAAAGAAGTATAAAAAGAAAGTGTTCAATGGAGAAAAAGTAGAATATACAGTTTGAAATATAAATAAATGTGAGAAATGTTGCATAAATACCCAGTAGGGATAAATGGAAGTGTGAGTGTTTAGATGTGGTAGGAAATTGAGCTAATGAATATGTCTGAACAAATTAATTAAAAATACTTAATCATCTTACTGTGTGCATCCTTTTCCTCAGATTCACACCGGTGGTTAGAGGCATATATTATGCCTGACTAGAAACATAATTATTAAAACATGGTTTAAAGTCTATATTTATAAGATTATTTATATATGTGGTGGGGTGCATAAGTATGTGTTCCTACATAGATGCATACATATATGTATATATATATATATATATATATATATATATATATATATTTGCATGCACATAACTACATAATTGGTTTATATTAATCTGAAGCCCTTTAGCAGAGGAAAAGAAATTTAGTTGTCTCAATCGTCTATTATAAACTTATCACAACACACATATATGCACACATTTACAAATATACACACAGGAATACATATATACATATAATACATGCAACATAAAACACAAATACACATATGCATACATACATGCAAATACACACACACACACACACACACACACACACACACACACACACACACACACACACACACATAGACTTACATGCTTTAAAGTACACCCATATTTACTGAGAGAAATGAATTCATTGACACATTTAATGACAACTATTTTATATGGACAATCTACTGCAAAAGTTCTTCTCAGAGAAATTTACCGTATTATGACCAAACTTTGTATTCTTAAAATTGTTATTTCTATTTCATCTACCTTGAAGGCTTCCAGTCCTAATTTATTTCCGCATTTTTATTTATTATTGATATTGATTTATTGAAAACTTAATTTCTTTTCAGATGTGAGCGTAATAGTGATGTAGTTAGTGGTTGGATAAGATTAGAAATTTTATTTAACTTTAAGCAAATATGTAATTTTCAATTTTCAGAATGTTATTTTATTATATCTCATTTCGCCAGGTGCTCTTTGGTGCTGTATTACATGGTTGGCAAACATGACTACGGCCCAGTTTTAGATGATTCAATTATATTGCTAATACCCCTGAGAAAGGCATAACATTCAAAATTCCTGTTACCCATTTCCTGTAAATCTAAATAGAAGAAATCATTATATATCTGTATTGTTTAGCTTCAGTCTGCTACGCTTCCTATTTTCATTCTTCGCTAAATACATGTCTACCATTGATTTTTCCTTCGTATTTTGTTCTAAGATTTAACCAGATTATTAATCTCTCAAGAGCAATAATGGAAACATAATAATTACAATTCCTAGCTTAGGCATGGAACCTACAGATTTTAGGATGAGAGGTTGGTGTTGCTTATATCACACTAGGATTCTATTATCATTTTATTGACCTGGGAAGTGTAAAAGCAAAAGAAAAACTTGATGAGATTCAACCTAAGAAGATAAAACTGAGTAACCTAATACCAAAATACATTCGGTTTATCACTCAACTGATTCAGACCAGCCCATGTGAGAAACAATTATTATTGTAGTTGTTAAGGAGGCAATCTGGCAGGATTATTAGATGACTGAGAAGTTGCATGAACAGACAAGGCAGAATAACTGACCAAATTCTGCCAGGATCAACTTTGCCTTTCGTCCTTTGGATGGGGGTAATATAATAAGTACCAATTGAACACTGGGGCTGATTTCATCGACTTAGCCCCACCCTAACCCAAACCCAAACCCAAAGCTGCTGGTCTTGTGCTATAATTTGAAACTATTATTTTTGTTGTAGATCCTGTATTATATCCTGATGGGTTGGGGCCAAATGATGGGCCTCATTTAACATCAGGAAAATATCACTTAACAGCACTCTTCATAGTATGGAAGCTGTTCTAAGTAGTGCAAATTTCTGAACTGCATAAATGTTGATACTGTCTGTGATACAGTTGGTGAGTTTTTGAATTGTCTTCTCTATGGGTCTTTGTGCACAAATGACCATTGGTATTATTTTGTTCTTTATATTCCTTATCCTGTTCATTTCAATCTCAGGGCTTTGTACATCATCAGCTTCTCTATGATTTTCATAGACATACTCCTTTTGATAAGTATACACCTCTTGTCCTTCTTGTCTATGATAATGATGTCAGACTTATTGTCTTCTAAGTCTCAATCAGTATGGATGAGCAGATCCAAGGGGATGGTGACATCACTTTGGTCAGTTATTCTGCTTGTCTGTTCACACAACTTCCCAGATATCTTGCTTTTATAACTCCCGTATATTTTCTTTTGTAGGCATACCATTCTCATGTCTGCATTACAAATCTATTTTGAGTAATTCCTGTACATTACTTTCCACCCCAACATCTTCATCATCATCATCATCATCATCATCATCATCATCATCATCATCAGTTAGTGTCTGCTTTTCATGCTGGCATGGGTTGGACAGTTTGACTGAAACTGGTAAACGGGATTGCTACACCCAGTTCCAATCTGATTTGGTATGGTTTCTACAGCTGGATGCCAACCATTCCAAGAATATAATGAGTGCTTTTGATATGCCACAGGCACGGACGCCAGTTATGTGACACTGGCATCGACCACAACTATGATTTCACTTGACTTGACAAGTTTTCTCAAACACAATGGATTGCCAAAGGTCTTGGTCACTTATCATTGCCTCCATGAGGCCCAATGTTCAAAGGGTGTCTTTTACGTGCCACTGGCATTGGTGCTAGTTATGTAGCACAGACATTGGCAATGACTACAATCTCACCGGGTTTCATTGTGCAAATCAAACTGGCCTTGGTGTTTTGCATTCTACTTCACTTGTTTGGCATAAATGGTTATTGTGCCCTTTTCTATTGGTGAGATTTCTGGGATATGATACCAGCTCCTTTCGTAATCGAATGTATCTAATGTTTTACAGTTTGGAGAAGTGGATCTTCTGTTTTTATCAGGTATGCATCAGAACTACTTGGGGAAAATTTGTAGGTCAGTTGAATTTGAAATAGGCCTCATCTTTCTAAAACACTTGGTAGATTCATCCTGTCAGCATTCACTTTCCATTGGTCAATCTTCTCTATAGGCAGCTTCTATCTTAGCTAGGTATTCAGCTCCTTCATGTCATTTAATTTCCAGTTACTGTATGTCACCATATGAATTGCTCAGCTTTTAATAGCTTTAAATCTGTTAGTTGCATACAGTACACATTTTTAGTTTCAGACACATTCTCCTGCAACTTTTTCTCTCTCTCTCAGTCTTCTCTTTTATTGCTGAATGTTGCATGCCATCACCGTTGACTGCTAGGTTTTTGTCTCCTTTAAGGCAGCAGTCTTGGTGTTTTTTTTTCCTCTCTTACAGTTGGCTTTGGCACACAATGATCCTGGACACTATTCTGATATTGTAGCTGAAAATCTTGATGATGGACTTTTCTGCCTGCTGTTGTATTTGGCAAGCATTTTGAGCTCATCGATATATAACAGGTAGTTAAGTTTGCAGTTCTGTGAGTTGCATCCTTACCTACTGTTGTTCAGTAAAATACAATAATGGGAAGGCTTTGGACCATTGTGATGTTTGTAAGGTACAGGTTATTAATTACAGGTTATTAATTAAATTTCTTGTTGACGGTTATTAAAATTAAGCCTTGTCTGATAAATCTAGCTATATCAAGATTCTTATTGCTTAGTCCAGAAGAAAGGGTAGTATCCGTTATTGTTTACAGGGCCTTCAACAATTGAGAGGAAGATATCCTCTGAGTGGAAATATGTCTCAAAAGCTTGCAACACAGCAGAATCTGCTACAGGCCCCTGTGGACAATGGTTGGTTTTGAATTGAGCAAGGGATTCAATCTTCTACCCAAATAACCCTGGTTGGAATTTGAAATAGGAATGCTAAAAGCTACAATAGATACGGCAAAGCATTTTCTTCAATAGGCTAATGATTCTGCTATATACGGGTGTGTATGAGTGTGTGTGTGTGTGTGTGTGTGTGTGTGTGTGTGTGTGTGTGTGTGTGTGTGTGTGTGTGTGTGTGTGTGTGTGTGTGTGTGTGTGTGTGTGTGTGTGTGTGTGTGTGTGTGTATGTGTGTGTGCGCGTGTGTGTCCACAAAGATATTTTTAAACTCGTGTCTATGGTAGATAGAACCTTTAACCAGAAATAAATATTAAATAACTCCATTCTGAATTGTATTTTATTTGGTTGAAAGAACATATTTTTTTATGCAATCTCTAAAATTGTTATTAATTTTATAATCTAATTTTTTTAATAGCAAAATCAATTTTAAGAAAAAAAACTCATTTTATTCTTAGTAATTGACTAAATAGAGTAGCAGTGGTGCAAGTAATACTATCTACCAATTGTTAGAATCTGAATTATTTACAGACAAAATTGACATCAGATATTACAATAATATACTGAGCCTGAAGTGCAGATGCTTTATCTAAAGATAGCTCAAGTTTCATATCTATAAAGTGTTCACATTGGATATTATGATATAGCTTTACTGGTTTCATTCCCTGAAATGAGGCTATATACATGCTTTTATATGTAAAAATAATATCTTTATGAGAAGGATAATTTATCCCTCTTCTCTGTTGAATACATACATGTACACAGCTTCATACAAATATACATACTCGCCATAAATATTTATATTTATGTTTCATTTCAACTTAGATGCATATGTTTCTTCCAACTTTGTTTTGAGTTCAAGTCCTGCTGAGAGCAACTTTGATTTTCATGCTTTTAAAGTCTATACAATAAAGTGCAATTAAAGTAAGGGTGTTCTTGGACTCCACACTGCTGATTTTCTCCACAAAATCAGGACAACTGCACTTCATCTGAGAAATGAGTCCTGTGCGGTGGGGTGGCTGCAGCAACAAGCATTGCTGGTCATTCTCTGCTGCAATGTCATTGCAGCTGTGTCTGCAGGGAATGGCTAAACATGCCACCTGTTCTTGGGCGTATTCCTCACCTCCATCTTATGCTGCTTTATCTCCTCCTATTTTTCTTTTTCATTGTTTGTGTAATTAAACTGTGATTTAATCTTTATGTAAATAAAACTAATTTTGTTGTTTTCTAAAAACAAAATGGCATTAAGGACAAACAACTGAAAGAAGAAAAACTGTTAACTATATAATATAGGTGCAGGCATGGCTGTTTGGTAAGAGGCTTGCTTCCAAACCCCTTGGTTCTGAGTTCAGTCTGACTGTGTGACACCTTGGGCAAGTGTCTTCTTTTATAGCCTCAGGCCAACCAAAAGCTTTGTGAGTGGATTTGGTAGAGAGAAACTGAAAGAAGCCTATTGTGTGTGTATATATATATATATATATTTGTGTGTGTCTGTGTTTGTTTTGCCATCACCACTAGACAACCAGTAGACAACCACTAGACATCAAACTGCTAAGTTAAGGGACATAAGTCCCTTAACTTATCAGTTTGATGAAAGAGACCAATAGAATAAGTACTAAGCTTTAAAAAATTAACTCCTAGCATCAATTTGGTCAACTAAAACCTTTCAAGACAGTGCTCCAGCATGGCCAAAGTCAAATTTCTAAGACAAGTAAAAGAGTAAAGGAATAAAAGAATATAATTAATTAATGATGAATGAGATGTTTCTTTATTGATGAATGGACACGAGCTGATTGGAATAAAATAACTTTACTAATGACTTGTTTAAGAAGAAACACATTCAAGCATATAGGTTTCTTTTTTATACTTTTTACTTGTTTCAATTATTAAGCTGTGGCCATACTGGGGCACCTCCTTGAAGAATTTTAGTTGGACTTATCGATCCCAGTACTTATTACTTTCTTTGTAAAGCCTGGTACTTATTTTATCAAACTCTTTTGCCGAACCACCAAGTTACTGGAATGCAAACACACCAACACTGGTTGTCAAGCAGTGGTGGGGCACGCACACACACGCACACACACACACACACATACATACAATTATGAGAGTCTTCTTTCAGTTTCCATCTACCAAATCCACTCACAGGGCTTTGATCAACCTGAGGCTGTAGTAGAAGACCTTTTCCCAAGGTGTCATGCAACAGGACTGAACTCAGAACCATGTAGTTGCAATTTGTCTGTCTACCAAATTCCAATCGAGTGATGTTGGTTGACTAAAGGCTGTGGTAAAATTTACTCGTTCATGTGCCACACCATTGAATGAAACCCAGATCAAAATGGCTTCAAAGCAAACTTCTTAACCTAATAATCATACTTGCCCTGTATTTTCTTTTATCTTTTACTTGTTTCAATCATTAGATTGTGGCCATGCTTGGGCACTGTCTCTGAGAATCTTTAACTCAAATGAATCAACCCCAGTACTTATTTTAGTGAATATTTTGCTGAACTGCTAAGTTACAGGTATGTAAATACACCAATACCAGATGCCAATTGTCGGTAGAGGACAAAGACACCCCCCTTACACACACACACACACACTCTCTCTCTCTCTCTCTCTCTTTCTCTCTCTCATTCACACACACACACACGACAGGAGGCTTTTTTCAATTTCAATCTACCAAATCCACTCACAAGTATTTAGTCGGCCTGAGGCTATAATAGAAGACACTTTCCCACAGTGCCATGCAGTAGGACTGAACCCAGAACCATATGGTTGGGAAGCAAACTTCTTACCACACAACCACCTGTGTCCATTGATGTGTTAAAGCTAAAAATACCAAATGAATAGTTTCTCACCAAAAAATCCCACATGTCAAATCATCAACATTATTTTATTGCATTTAGAGTATTTCTTTTTGTGCCAGATGCTGTCTTGAACCTACACTTCCCCCATTTTTATATGTTTACTGAAATTCTGATAAAAAAATTAAAAAAAAAGAAAACACTCATATTTCAACTTCAGACATTCAGATTTGAGAAGAAGACAGATTACTTCCTTAGAAGGGAAATTGGTCAATGTTTCTTAGTCAATAAATGTTCAATCACCACCTCATTCTATAGCTAACAGAACAGTTATAATTCAGAACACATGTGACCTCAAAATTGTGATTCCTGACCATATACTGTCAATAATTTGGATTTTAGCCAAAAACACTTTCACAGCATGACTATGTCTGTTTATATACACATTTTATATTAGAAATGACAAATCACTTTCTTAAGTCTATACAAAACGAGACTTAATTCAACAGAATGTCAGGTACCAAAATATGGAAACCATAAGTTATTAACAAGTAGAATTGGAAGAGCAGAAGACAAAATACTATGCAGCATTTAGTTATGTCTCCCAAATTCTGAGTTCAGATTCTAATGTTTCATTTATCCAGTATCGTCATCATCATTTAGCATCCATTTTCCATGCTAGCATGGGTAAGATGATTTGACTGGGGTTGGTAAACTGGAGAGCTGCACCAGGGTCCAGTCATGTTTTGGCTTGCTTTCTTTGCTTGGATGGCCCTCCTAATGCCAACCACTCCACAGAGTGTACTAGGTGCCTTTTACGTGAGGGTTACTAAAATTATCTGTATCCTTATTTCAAAATGTGTTGATTTCTGTGCAAGTTAGAGAAGAGTATTGGGTAAATTCTTTACTAATCTTGCCACATTAGGCAGAAGATCTATTTATCAATGTGTTAGCATTACATGAAAGACATACCAGGCCAACAAGTCACTCTTAGAACTATGCTTTGTATGGAAGGAGAGAAAGACTCATAGAACTAGTAAGATAAAATAAAATAGAGTGGTTTGATAATATCAGCAAAATGACACCCATCTTGCAAATGCAAATATGAGGAAAACAGAAGATAAAATAAGAGGGCAACTAAGTAGAAACTAACAAAACGATACGGAGATAGAAAACCCAAGAGTGAAGGTGATGGTGGGATTTTGGTAAGAATATTTCAGGTTCCCTAACCGCAACAATGCTACAAGAATGAATTGATATGTTTATTAGTCTGTTACATTAGTGAAGAGAGGAAGTAGATACATACGCACATAAATATGTATACATACATACATACATACATACATACATACATATATATATATATATATATATATATATATATATATATATATA
>NC_069001.1:22308889-22314176 GCF_001194135.2 Octopus bimaculoides | reverse complement strand
ATATATATATATATATATATATATATATATATATATATATATATATATATATATACACTAACAGAAATACCCGGTGTTGCCCGGATTAAAGAAAATAATAAAATTTAGAAAACACCATCTAGATTACGCAGGTCTCAACAGCTAGTAGCTAAAATACAACTTTCTACATAAATCTGCAACATAACTCTGGAACATAGATGTTAAGGGAAATGTGACAAGAAAGTTTTCAACTCATATATGGATATAAAGTAAATACTTAGATATTATATTTGAAAAGGCCACTAAATGTTTTAATATTCGGGACGTAAATTTAAATTAGGTAATGGCTTATTTTACCTTTACCATAAACCTAATAAAATCATTAAGTATATCCACGCCTTATCAAATCATCCCCAAAGTGTTATTAATGGGGTAGTCAAAGATGTGTTGATAAGAATCTCTAACTTATCTCCAAACGAAACGATTTTTTATAACACTGCACCCTTTTATAATACAGCATTGAAGGACAGTGGATTCAGTAAGAAAATATATTATATTCAGAATCCAATATTTGAAAATAAACTAAGTAAACGTTTTCCAAATATTGCGAAACTAAACATCGACACACCTCCCATGAACAATACCCCACCCCCACCCCGAGCATAACAACCGACACCATAATTGAATATACTATAATTCATTTAATTATAATACTACTACTACTAATAATAATAATAATGATAATAATAATAATAATAATAATAATAATAATAATAATAATAACTATACTGGCCAGAACAGGAACAACTCGGTGAGGAAACGGGAAATTATCTGATTCACCCCTCCTTTTTCCCTCCAAGTCAGAAACCTCCCTAAATTATTTTTTAGGATTATTGACAGGAATTTCCCATTAGGCCATAAATATTATTCCATCTTTTATAGATTCTGCCTTAAATTATCGTGCTCAACCCCACCCAACCTAGAATCTATAATTGCGGCCAACAATAGATTTAAACTTAGAAATAGTAGTATTCATAGAGATGACAATATAGCTGACCTTAATATGAAGAATAATAACAAGAATCCTGATATTAAAAATATAAACGCGAAGCATGGAAATGAAACATGTAATTGCCGTAACCTGGAATTATGTCCCTTAATGGGATTCTGTTTAAGGGGAAATGTCATAGATAAAGTTGAGGTTTCAACTCTTAGTGAATCAAAAAAGATTTACATAGGAAGTACGACTGATTTCAAGACTAGTTACGGGTCAGAAACAAATTCATTTATTAATCAAGAAACAAAAAATTCAACTGCTCTAGATACCCACATTAATAAATTAAAAATGCGCAATAAAGAATTCCCTTTAGATTGGTCTATTATAATGTAAACCACACCATACAATACACACACCAGAAGTTGCAAATTATGCACAAAAGAAGCGAGCTCTATACTCTGTGCTGACAAAAATATTTACTTAACAAGATCTCAGAAGTCATTATTCTTTGTAGACAAATATTTATCAACTTATAAATTTTTTCCAAAAATAATTAGTTTATATAATTTCAACCTAGTCAGCCTTTACGTATTTAGATTCATCTTAAAACACTATTATCTATTGCTTCTTAATTTATTTAAACATGTACATTTAGCACTTATTATATCATCTATCTGAACAGTATGTTCCGACACAGCATTCGATTTTTAAAAGTTCTTAAACTATTACAGAGAGTAAGAGAGAATATATGTAAGCAAGAGAAACAAAGGATGAGAGAAGGGAGAGAAACAGTTGAAAACTGCAACATTTAGAGAAAAACCATGTAAAACACCTTCTTTTCCCTGTTTCTCACCTTAAGCAGGAGCTCCAGACAAAATGTTAGAGTGCATGACCATCCTTGACACATATGTAATGTGCATGTAACGCTTGGTGAAAATCAGTTGAAAACTGTAGAAATGCATATGTATTACTCACACAGACACACACACAGAGACATCCTTTGTTTTATATATCAGATCATGAGTTCTGTCCGAATTTTGAATAATAAAACAAGTGATCAAATGTTATATTTAATTGAAATTTAATGTACCTTCCCTGATTATCTATGACGTCCTTCCATCTATTTATGAGCTTTTTAATCCCATCAATGTAAAACTCTTTTGGGTTTCAAAGCGAAGAACTTTGAAATATCAGTGTCGATCTCCTCCTGGCTTGCGAAAGTTATGTCCACCAAATGATTTTGTAAACTATAAAACAAATGGTAGTCTGAAGGAGCAGAGTCGGGAGAATAAGGTAGATGAAGAATTTTTTCCCATCCAAGCTCTTCGATCTTCTACGGTGTGATCTTTGCAGTGTGAGGTCGTGCATTGTCCTGATGAAACATCACTCATTTTCGATTCACTAAAGCGGGTCTTTTTTTCTTCAGCGCTCGGTTCAAACGCTCCAATTTCTGACAGTTGACTTGAGCATTGATTGCTGCCTTAGGTGTTAACAATTCAAAGTGAATTACTCCTTTGCAATCACACCAGATTGAGAGAAGAGCCTTTTTCACATGAAGTTCCCCTCTCAGTTGTGGTTGAGCTTTTTCCCTTTTATCAAGCCACTGTTTACGACGTTTAACATTTTGAAAGTAGATCCATTTTTTGTCACCAGTCACAAGTCTATCACAAAAAGGGTGAAATGAGTTCACAAGAATGGAAAAAAGAGCAGATGTCAACATGGGATTTGCGGTTGCTTTCGGACAATTCATGAGGCACCCATTTTCCAAGTTTAGGAACCTTTCAAAGTTGTTGAAGATGATGATGAAAAGTTGTATGGCTTCAACTAAGCTTTATTGCCAATTCTTCAAATGATAATTCAGTTTTAAAAAAGGTAAAATCGGACAGAACTTATGGTATGACCTGATATATATAGATATGTTGTATCTTTCTTTCTTTCTTTCTTTCTTTATCTCTTTCTTTCTCTCTTTGTCTCTTTCTTTCTTTCTTTCTTTCTTTCTTTCTTTCTTTCTTTCTTTCTAGTCGACTAAAGCATTGCTCCTGCACGGCCAAGGAAGCTTTTTGATCCTATTTCTAGTCAGCCGTTGTTGATTCCTTTTCACTGTGTGGCATGGAGCCCCATCTTCCATGAATAAAGACTTATTTTTCATTATGTTATCATGTGAATACATCAGATTAGTCCTTGCTTAAGTATTTCGATGTATTATTCATAGTTTATGGTTCCCATACATTCGATCAGCTCAGAACGACCATTGCTGGTGACAGCTCCCCATACCATTACAGAGATACCGCCATGTTTCGCAGTTGGTTGGAGTCATTTCAAATCAAATTCTTTATTGGGAAGCTTCCAGACCCAAACACGTCCACTGTCTGAAAATAATGCAAATCTGGATTCATCACTCTATCCCAAAATGAACTGGATTTTTCTGACATCTCCTTAACCCATTTCTTTCTTTTCATGATATTAATTGGTTGAAGGAGAGGTTTTCTTCTAGCTATTCATCCATAATATCCAGGCTTATGCAGATATGTAACACATGCTCTTGGACTAACTTCTAGCTGTGTTGCAATGTCAGAATCCTTCAAACTGGGTTCATTTTCCACAATTCTCTTGAAACAGCAAAACTTCTTTTCCAAGGGCCCAGGTCAGCCAGCATGAGAATCTGTTGATTCTCTTCCTTGGTTTTTGAATTGCACTATAATTCTATTAACAGTGGCAAGAGGAATTTGAAGATTTTTGGCAATTTTTCGCTGGCCAAGACCAGGCTCAGATTGCCCAACAATACGACATCTTTGAAAATCTGACAGTTATGCTGAATTTTTTGTACTTGGCATGGTTACTCTTCGCAAATGTTTAATATAGTGGCAAATATAAAAAATAATTACATTGTAAATTCTACACCACTGAAAACATATCAAGACACTTAGATCAGAAATTTTGAAAATTAAATGTGTCTACTTCCTGCATGTCTGTATATATATATATATATATATATATATATATATATATATATATACACACACATATACACACACACACACATACATACATACATACATACATACATACATACACACATGCATACATAAATACATATGCATACACCACATAAAAGTAAGTGCTCTGAGTAAACTATACTGCAATACTTACCATGAGAGAAACTCCCATATTGTCTTTTGGTGCAAAATGCACTCTTTCTTATATCACTAGTGGAGAAATAAATTCTCACCACCCCCCAGTTCCAAGACCACCAGATCACATGATTTTGACCTTCCTTGGTCTTCTCAATGATGGACACTCAGCCGCAAGCGATAGCAACTATCCATCTCCCCATCGGTGATATATAGAATAATAATACCAGAACAGGCAGTGGTGTTGCAATTAGACAGATTCATTTTATTGTCCATTTATACAAAGATGATTGATGTAAATTAGAACACCAAAATAATTAACAAGACATTATTCAAACTTTACCTAAAAGGACTTTGCTCGTACCCTTTGCTGCTTTCATTATTTCAATCATTGAATAATTAGATGTTTCCCTGGTTGCCTTACTTTCTTCAAGCTTTGCCACACCAAGTCGGTTGTTATTTATCTTGTGGGTGTGTTCACTGAACCTTGCTAGAAATAGTAACCAATCAAATCTCCACCAACATGATCTAAAAAGAAGCAATACATTGGCTAAGTTGATCCCTGATGCTCCTGAAAAGACAGAAAAGGTATGCCTGAAATACCTCTGATTATAGGTTTATGCAAGCAAGGTTTGACCTGGACTTAAACAACAGAAGCAACAACATTAATCATCGCAGCACCACCACCACTACATACACCATCATCACATACACCATCACTAACACAAGCAATGCCATTAGCATCACCACTATCACCACCAGCATCACCAACAACACCGCCACTACCACTACTACTACCACTACTACCACCACCACCACCACCACCACCACCATAAACCCACCACTGCCACTTCCACCATATGCCCCACTACATACACCACCACCACCACCAGTAACAGCACCATCACTGCTACCACCACCACCACCAACAAGCACAGCTATTACTAAATCAAATAAATTCCATAAATTGAACATGCCAGATAACAGCACATCAAGTACAATATTTTAGCTTATACTAATAGAATTAGATAATTGGTATGTCAGTCTCACTGACTCTCTTCTATTCACACCAGTCACTTCCTTGTAATGGACAAATCAACAGATATGTGTGTATATGGGAGCCTGTTTGCTTGTGTGTACATATACATACATACATACATACACACACACACACATATAT
>NC_069001.1:22297212-22304712 GCF_001194135.2 Octopus bimaculoides | reverse complement strand
AACTGTGTATTAATGCCTCATGCTTCGAGGGACTTTATTTTTGGTAGTTTTTGACTTATTTAGTCCCTCGAAGCGTGAGGCATTAATACACAGTTAATGTCCTTTATATATAATTAATTATATATATATACATAGAGGTACAGGTGTGGCTGTGTGGTAGGAAGATTGCTTCCCAATCACATGGTTCCAGGTTCAGTCCTACTGCATGGCATCTTGAGCAAGTGGCTACTAAAAGCTTGAGTCAACCAACGCCTTGTGAGTGAATTTAGTAGACGGAAACTGAAAGAAGTCTGTTGTATGTGCATGCGTGTGTGTGTGTGTGTATGTGTATGTATGTATGTATGTATGTATGTATATATATATATATATATATATATATGTATGTATGTGTGTGTGTGTGTGTCTTTGTGTCTGTTCCCCCTCCCATCATCACTTGACAACTAGTGTTGTTATGTTTATGTCGCTGTAACTTAGCGGTTCCACAAAGTGACAAATAGAATAAGTACTAGCTTAAAAAATAAGTCCGGTGGGTGGGGGGGTCAATTTGTTCAATCAAAGCATTTCAAAGTTGTGTTCCAGCATGGTCACAGTTAAATGACTGAAACAAGTAAAAGAATAAAAAGTTATATATATGTTTTCTTATACATATACAGATATCTTTTGTTTAAGGATTGTGTGAGTAACAACCTGGTGTAGAACTCAGTTTACATATATTTCAGAACATTGTATTAGGAGAGCAGAGAGTATAGAGCAGTAATAAGGAAGAGAAATGAAAACGGAAAATAATGGTTATGTTATGAACTTCATGACATAATCATCGTTATACTTGTGTCATCTCTTGTTCGTGTGTGTGTGCATGCATGCATGCACGTGTGTATGCGCATATATTTATGTTTGTTAGTGTAACTGTGCTTGAGAATGCAAAAACTTTTGTGTCAAAAATGCTTGTGGTATTTTAATCAATGTTGTTTGCCATATGAATGAATTTGCTCTTTGTCTTCATTGCCAATTAATAACATAAGTACCAGTCAATAATATATCGGTGCAGTTTATCTAGTACAATGTATTGGGTTGGACAAAAAAGTCCATTCAGTTTTTTTAAGCAAAGATAAGACACAAGATTTAAACACTAAGTGATTTTTTTTCTTTCAATCAGTGATATAACTACTGTTTCATTCCAGTATTTTCTGCCATCTTCTAGACAGTTCCATTATTTCCTTCTCAAAGAAATTCAAGTTTTACTGGTGAAAAACTCTTCCACTAGGTGAATTTTTACATCCTATTCAGAGTTGAAGATCTGTCCACTGAATGAATTTTGAAGGGATCAAAACAGGTGAAAATCTTTAAGGCACAAGTGGCAAAACTCCCCAGCCAAGTGCAAGTAACTTCTGCATTTTCAAAAGACTGTGCTGTTTGGCATTGTCATTATGAAAGACGGTGTCCTTATGATTAGCAAGTACTGGATGCTTTTAATAAATCAATGTCCAGTTTGTCACAGTATGAATATGAACTGATGGTTCTGTCTGTGCAAAGAAACTCATAAAGGACAACATCCTTCCAATCCTACCAAATTGAAAGCATAACCTTCTTCACGTAAAGTTCTGTTTTGCAGGTTGTTTGTGGTGGTTTGCTATACACCCCCCTCTCCATGTTTGTTTGCACTTCAAATTGTTAGAGACAATCCATTTTTCATTCCTTGTCACCATTCTCTTCAATGAAAGATTGTGTTCTTCATTCATTGGCAGAATGAAGTCTGTTCAGAAAGAAATCCATTGGGTGAGGCTGGCTTCATTCAATTGATATGGGACCCATTTATTGAGCCAGTTGATGTAACCAAATTGATGCAGATGGTTTCCAACACTCAATTTCAATATTTGGAGAATATCTGTGATCATGCTGGTTGTATATTGGGGTTACTGTTGATATTTTGTAGGTGTTTATCTCAAATGGCCAACCAGAGTGAGGTGCACCTTGAAAAGTTTCCTATTTGAAATTTTGAAAAGCACTATTGGTACACACATTTCATAACAACATCCTCTCCATACATCATCATCATTTAACACCTGTGTTCCATGCTGACATCGGTTGGAATGTTGGACAGGAGCCAGCCAGGTAGAAGATTACACCAGATTACTATATCGGTCTGTTTTGGTATGATTTTTATGGCTGGATGCCCTTCCTAATACCAACCACACAGCAGAATGGAATAAGTACTTTTTACATGGTACCAGCACAGGTGAGGTCAGTTTTGGCATGGTTTCTACAGCTGGATGCTCTTCCAAATGCCAACCACTTCGTAGTGTTAAATGAATGATTTTATGTGACATCAGCACCAAATGGGTCACATATCTTCCTGCAGCTCTATGTCACTTTCTTGCCTTTTTTAAAATAAAATAACATGACGAGTCAATAATGTTTTTTTGGTACTCCATTTATCAGAGCAATCCCAAGCACATAAAACCTGTTTCTTTACAAGTTCATGTCAAACTACATTTAAGTGTCAAGTATCAAATGAGTGTGTATGTACAAGGCACAGACTGAAATTAGATACTTATTAAAGTAAAAAGAAATTAAGTTTTGACAAAAACCACATCGACTTTTTGACCAAACCAGTATTAATATTGTAACTAATTTAGTAGTTTATATTTTAATTCATTAGATTAATTAATTAGATAGTTTCTGCAGTTATAAATACTATCATATGTAATTGCTTGAATCTAATTATATAAAAACATATAGTCTGAAATTGATTAATGGATTTTACTTCTGTTCCTTACATTTTTGTAGAGTCAACTCCAGTATAATTTGACAACAAAACATAATACTTGACAACAGGTGTTGGTCTGTTTATGTCCCTGTAATCTAGTGGTTCAGTAAATATATATATTCATATTTATGTGTGTGTATGTGTCTAAAGGGATTCTGCACAGTTTCTACCCAACAAATTTCACTCAAAAATCATTGGCTAACATGAAGCTATGGTACAGAAATTTTTCTAAGTTCATAAGAAGTGGAATTGAACCCAGGACCATTTGCTTGAGAAGTGAAATCGTCAGCCCTGAAGCTATGTCTTTGTCATGAATGTATTACAATGCACAGCTCTAAGATATTTTTTTTCTTTTTTTATCTGACATGACTTGAATAATTTATCTTTTGACTCATCCAAGTGAAAACAAAACTTTATCAAAAGAGTTACTTGGGGATTTGACTGTTACAGATGAAGCTTTTGTTGTTCACTGATAGTTAAGTTAATTTCCTCTTACTATGTCAATTATCATTCACTAATCTTTAACTAACAATTACCATTATTCTAAAGATTCTGTACTGGTGCTCGAATTGATTATTTTTGGACATTTAATAAACATCTCTTGAGCCAAGAAGGCAGCAAGCCAGGCTAAATATTGCAATAACAATCTATTGAAAGGCCAGTTACCTACACCAGACAAACAACAGGTGTTGACTATTGTTACAAACTTAGCAGCCAAGATGAATTGGAAAAAGATTAAAAGAAAAGAGAAACTAAATGTAATAAATATTTATTTTGACCAGACAAGTGGACAAAAAGGCTGCACAGTTAAGAAGTTCATCTTCCGAACCATCTGTCTCGTTCCACTGTGTGATCCTTGGGCAAATGCCCTCTACTTGGTTTTTACCAACCAACTTCTACTTAGATTTGTTGTTGTAAGGGCATGTTCCCAAGTAGAAACTGTGCAGGAGCATGTTTTGTGTATGTGTGTATGTGTGCCATGCAGGTAAGGGTGTATCTATCTATCTCTCTATCTATTTATCTATCTATCTATCTACCTGTCTATCTATCTATCTATCTATCTATCTATCTATCTATCTATCTATCTATCTATCTATTCATCCATCTATCTGTATGTATCAGTTATTGATAGCTAAAACTTTACTTTCCTCTATGCTGAATGCTTCCTTTATGGTGATGTGTTGGTGACAATATAGACCCATTCTTAGTTGATGCCATTCTCTTCATAGTAATGTTGATTGAGGACAAGGTTGAATTTGTCGAGCCTTTCACTCCTATTGTTTGATTTATTTCTTTTTCTTTGTGGTAGCTTTGAAAATTCCTCTTTATTCTCCCACCCCACCCCACAAATGATCTCCACCCCACTTATCCCATAACTACACTTTTATTTATTGTTTTTATTTCCTCCTGATATAAGCCAAAAACAATACCAGGAAGATGGACAATGAGACAACACAACCTTTGATGCAAGTCGGATAAAGTGTCACTCTAATATCTAAAACTGTAAACATTACATAAATTTTCACTTTGAATTTTTGCATAAACTGGTGTTGCAGATAGAGTTGCTTCAGAAACAATTGTAATGAATCATTAAAGATGTGTTTAAGAATTTTTTTGTCTTATTTTTATTTGGATTATAATTTACTGTTTGCCAAACCGACATTACAGTGTTACTGTCATTAAACCAAGGTTTTCTACACTCGAAGAATTCCGAGCTTGGTCTGGAACCTGACAGTGTTGAGTACTTCTCTGGAAATACCCTACCTTTACACTCTACCAGGACCTAAAATATATAAATACTTGTGTGTGTGTGTATCAGCAAGAGTGAGAGAAAGAGAGAGGGACAGATAGACAGACAGAGAACCATGGTCATGGAAACATACATATATACATGCACATATATTTGTATGTATATATGTATGCATGTGTGTGCATGTATGTATGTATGTATGTATGTATGTATGTATGTATGTATGTATGTATGTGTTTGTCTGTAATTATAATTCTATTCCATTCTTCATCTGCAACACAATGTTACTTGTTTAAAACCTCATGCTGTCCACATGACAACTTAGCCAATTGAAAAATTATGTAGCAGATTGAAATTATTATAGAATTTTTTTTTTTAATTGACCCAAAGCTTTAGAAGGTGTTGCTCTCTAAAACCTGAAATAATAAATAAATAAAAGTGTGACATGGCTAATTGAATTTAAGGAATAATATAGTCAACTGACCTGACACTAGTATGTTACTGGTATATCATGGATCCTCAGAGAGATCAAGATAAACTTTAGTAGAATTTAAACTCAGATGAGTGAGGCAGTGATCAAAATTTCTCTCATCTATGAGCTGTGTCTATTTTATCAACATGCCCACTGAAACTGATTAAAATTGATGCAGTAAATCTTCCTCTTGCATAATACTAACAATAGAAGGAAGAATGATACCAAAATCTTATCAGAAATATAATAAGTTGATGTTTATTAAGTGAGACACAGTTGACTCAGGCAACATAAACATATTTTAGAGTTAAGTCGGCTGTCATTTGGTTGTCTTTGTATATTTTCAGTTTTCTCCTTGCCTGTTTTTATTTGGCTCAAATCAGTCTTGATTCTACAGGCCAATGATAAAAGCTGTTCTAATCACTACCTGCATCTTTTAGCTTTTACTTGTTGGGGGCATTGTCTTGAAGAACTTTTGCTGAAAGAATCCACCCAAGTACTTATTCTTTTTTGTAAAGCCTGGTACTTATTCTGTCACTCTCCTTTTGTGAAACCATTAAGTTATTGGGACATAAACACATCAACACCGGTTGTCAAACAGTGGTGGAGGACAAACATAGACACAAAGACACACACATGCACACATATTCAAAGGGCTTCTTTCAGTTTCCATCTAGCAAGTCCACTTGGTAGGATTTTTTTGTCCAATGCTATTGTAGAAGACACTTACCCAAGGTACCACACAGTTGGACTGAACCCAGAACCATGTGGTTGGGAAGCAAGCTTCTTACCACATAGTCACACCTGCACCTATCATGATGGAGTCACAAACAGACTCTGACAAGGAGATATAAACACACATATGTGCTCACATCCACACTGCTTTGAAGAATTTTAGCTGAACGAATCAGCCCCAGTATTTCAAAATTTTTAAAAGCCTGTAGCTTATTCTATCTGCCTCTTTTTGCTGAACTGCTAAGTTTACACAGCCACATACATGATAGGCTTCTTCATTTTTTGATAAATAGCTTTATACTATGAATGTGTGACAAAGTTTTAAGAACAACAAAATTAACTGACTTGACCCCCAACCTTAGTACCAAAAGGTCCCTGTTGTCTGAACATGGTGTCAAATTTCACATGAAGATGATGTATGAGAACATAATTTCATATACTTATTAAATCTTGATATTGACATTCCAGATTCAGCATGACACAGAATGTGGCCCTTTGAATTACAAGTACTACTCATTCTTGTCAGTGGACTGCAGCAATGCTCAAGGGCTCAACTTGCTACCAGTTTATGAACTTGTGACCTTATGATCCTGAGCTGAATACCCTAACCACTAAGCCATGCACCTTTACTTTAATTCTAAAGGTTAAGAACAAACATTGGTTTTGCTTCTCTTTGTTCCAAATAAGAGATTCACTGCAAAATTACATGCAATCTTTTGTGGTTCATACATTCTTCAAGAGCATAAATAATGGAAACTGATTCAACAAGAAATCTCACAGACTGTTCTGTTCTATAGAACTAACTATTTGAAATGTGAATATCTTCATTATGTGGTTTTAAGAATCCTCTTTTAAAGCTGTGACCTCTTCAATAGTAAGTTGTAGCCACTGGTATTAAGGATTAATTTAATATTTTTAAAGAAATGTTCAACTGCATGAAAGCCACACTATTAAGTCAGCTAAACTTCTTAAGAGTTAGAAAGCAAAATAGCTTAGAAGAGAAAATGGAATCAGTTGAATTTCATATTTGATACATTCGAGCATATATTATTAATTCTAGGTTTAAAATACAATCAAGGAATCAAAACTTTATCATCCATACTTTCTTCTACAGAAAATATTAGCTTTGTTCTTAACCAGATATCAAAATTCTTGCCAGGCATAAATATTCTAGAAGTTGGGTAAATATAAAGAGATTAAATATGGACAATACTCCCAGAAAAATGACAGATTCATAAAGATAAACTACTGTGAAAATGCATGTAACTTGGGATGTTAGCAAAAATTTCCACATCATATGAAAGTCTCATATTTATGAGACAGATAGAGAATAGAATTCTAAAAGGTTTTCAAGAGAATAATTGTGCAAAATGTTCAGCTCAGCGGCAGAGTGCATCTTTTATCTTTTATTCGTTTCTGTCATTAGACTGTGGCCATGCTGGGACATTGCCTTAGAGAATTCATCTTGATCGAATGAATTAATCCCCCAGTACTCTTTTTGTAAGCCCGGTACTTATTCTTTGCTTTGTTGTTTTGCTTTTTTTACCAAACCACTTACTGACAGGGATGTAAACACACCAGTACCAGTTGTCAAGCAGTGGCGGGGAACAAACACAAAGACATGCACACAGATACATACATATACATACATACATATATATACATACATACATACATACACATATATATATATTTTATTTTATATTATATATTGTATATTATATTATATATTGTATATTCCATATTCTATACCCCACATTAGTTCTGCAGGAATAT
>NC_069001.1:22296283-22297192 GCF_001194135.2 Octopus bimaculoides | reverse complement strand
ACATACATACATATATATAGATATATTTATTTATTTATGTGTTTCAGCCAAGTGGCTGCGGTCATGCTGGTGCACCATTCACACTACAAATCCAGATCTACCCTAATTGCACCAAATCCAGAACTACTTACCTCCCTTACACATAATCTTTTTACTAAGGGGCTAATAGACTTGACACTGTTTAGAATTCGGTGTATACTCAAAGCAATGACTAGTAATATCACGAAACCAGTATGTATATGTATGTATCTGTGTGCATGTCTTTGTGTTTGTTCCCCGCCACTGCTTGACAACTGGTGCTGGTGTGTTTATATCCCTGTCAGTAAGTGGTTTGGTAAAAAAAGCAAAAAAACAAAGCAAAGAATAAGTACCAGGCTTACAAAAAGAGTACTATATATATATAATAGAAATATGTTAAAAAAACAAAATAGAAACTACACATGGAAATGTAAGGGGAAAGTAAGCAGAAAAACAAGAGAAAATGCACATTGGAAATCAAAAAGAAGGTAAGGCTTTTTGTGAAAAGTAACGATATATATATACAATTAGATGAACTGAGATAGGAATAAAGATTATAAAAGTCATTATTGTGAGTTGTTAAAGAGATTTACAAGCATACCGGTTTCGTGATATTACTAGTCATTGCTTTGAGTATACACCGAATTCTAAACGGTGTCAAGTCTATTAGCCCCTTAGTAAAAAGATTATGTGTAAGGGAGGTAAGTAGTTCTGGATTTGGTGCAATTAGGGTAGATCTGGATTTGTAGTGTGAATGGTGTATGGGATGTATGGGGGTTAGTGATATTAAATGGAAGGTTAGTGGTGTTCTATATTATGTTATGTGTTTATATTTAGTTGAGGAAGATATTTATTAATGAAAATTGCCTCTTTATTCATTCTTTGTTGTGT
>NC_069001.1:22294829-22296028 GCF_001194135.2 Octopus bimaculoides | reverse complement strand
CAATATAGTTATTACTACATCCTAAGCATGTAATGGCATAGATTAGATTTTCCGAGGCACAGGTGAAATTTGATTTAATCTTAAAGATTTCACCTTGTGTTCCATAGTGAATTGTATGTTGCTATTAATATTGTTAAGCATTATTTTGAAATCGAGGAGTTTGTCCATGCTGTCTATCCAAAGTATAAAGCAATTGTCCAAATACCTCTTCCAGTTCTCCTTTAAATAGCAATGAAATGAGGTGCCATATTTTTGTAGTAATGATTGATATATTTTAAGCTCTAGGTAACCCATTACAAGGTTCGCAATCACTGGCGCAGCTCGGGTTCCCATTGCAATTCCACATTTTTGTCGATAGTAAACTGTATCGAACATGAAATAGTTGTTCAGTAGGATGAATTTAAGTACTGCGATTATGAATCTGTGGTCGATGCGTCCTGGGATCTCTTCTGGGTATTTTTCTAGCCAGAAGGAGATCGCTTCTATACCATAATCGTGTGGGATATTGGTGTACAAATTCACCACATCGAATGATAGTAACAGGGTTCCTTCATTTATTGTCTTCGGGAGGTGCTTAAGCATATTTAAGTCATCCCTGATGAAACTGTTCACATATTTTAGAAACAGTTTGAGTAAGATGTCGAGGAAGTTGCTCAAACGGTGGGTTTCACAAGCAGGGCCAGCAATGATGGTCTCAGTAGCAGGAGGAATATTAATGCAGAGGCTTGGAGAAACTTTGCAAGCTTTACAAATATGTGGATTCTTGTGTATTTTGGGTAATCCATAGAATAGACTAGGTCTGTATTTAAAATTGGATAAATAGTCAATTTCATGTTTAGTTAAACCCTTTCCATGTATTTGAAGTAAGGAGGAGAGGTTTTTAAGAGTCTTCTGTGGGTTGTATTGTACTCTCATTTCATAGTAAATATTATTTTCCAACATGGATAGTATTAACTTCTTGTAGTACTGTGTGTCCATCACCACTACAGCACTTCCTTTGTCGGCTTCGTTAATGGTGAGGTTTGAATCATTTTTTATCTCAATTAGTTCTTTCCATTCGTTTACATTAAGGTTGGATTTAATTAGTTGTTTTTGTAGGGTATTAAAAGGAAAACTGGTAATGTGTTCACAAAAATCATCAAGTGCTTTATTTCTGCCCTTTGTAGGGCAGTATTCACTTTTGTTTTTTACTATAGACT
>NC_069001.1:22290082-22294819 GCF_001194135.2 Octopus bimaculoides | reverse complement strand
TATTGTGTTTGGTTTGCTGAGGAGAAAATGGGTATAAGTGTGTCTGTGGTAATATGTTGGTGGTGGAGTGGTGGGGTGGGTGTGAAGCGGGCTAGATTATGGTTGTACTGAGGGTTGTTATATTTTCTATGGTTGATGTGGTTAGGGTTAATATTATTTTTGATATTGTAATGTCGGAGGAGGGAGAAGTGATGTTGTCTAGTGAGGTTGTGTCTTGTTGAATGATTGAAGTAACCCTGTTGAGGGTTAAGTCTCGGAGGTAAATTCTTCCATTTATTGTGAGATAATGGAGGTGGATTAGTAGGTATTGGTTCCCATAAGTTTAGGTTAGTCTGGAGGTTTCGATGGAACCTTTGATTTGTATGTAGGATGCCATGCGGATTACGTCCAGATTTTCTATTTTGGGCTGAATTCCTGATTGCTGTTTGTAAGTTATTTTGGGATGTAAGAGAGGTTTGGTCGGTGGAGTTATGTCCCCTTGACCGTCTGTGGTTTGTGTTAGATAAGCGTGGGTTCATTTCTGTGTATGTTTTTGGCTTATTTTTATTCAGGAAGGGGTTCTCCGATGCGTATTTTATGTTGAACTGTGTTTCGTAGTTAATAAAGAAATTGGCTTGTTTTTCCCAGCGTTGAAGTGAGTTTGTTTCTTCAGCTTCACAAGCTGTTTTCCACAGTTTAAAGACACTTTCCAAGCGTTGACCATCTGAATGTTTCTTTAATTCGTTGTAGATTTCCTCATCTATATATATATATATATATATGATGGGCTTCTTTCAGTTTCTGTCTATCAAATCCACTTACAAGGCTTCGTTTGGCCCAAAGCCATAGTAGAAGATACTTGACCAAGGTGCTACACAGTGAGACTGAACCTGGAACTTCATGGTTGGAAAGCAAGCTTCTTACAACATAACACCTACTGTATGTTTACAGTATTTATATTTGCCCTGCATTTTAATCACATATAACTACAATCACTTACAGGTATTTTATTCCTAAAAATTTACTTTGTCTTACACTAGATGAAGAACAATAGGAAAAGTATGAAAAAAATTTTTTTTTAATCAGTAAAAGCTTATAAATATAATCGGTAAGTTCATAATTTGCAATAAGAAATGTAGACCATAATTTGCAATAAGAAATGCACAGCATTTCAGTTTTGATCAGTTTATCTTTCTTTCAGTTAATCTTTTTTAATTTACTTAAGACTACATAATCAAATTTGTTTCCAGCACAGATCATGATTACTTATTATTTCATTTCATTATCTATCTACGTAAACACAGTTTCCTCTTCCATACTGTATGTTTAGAGAAAAATACTTAAGATCCCTTCGTTCAATCCAACTCTCCCTCTTTCTGCCTCTCTTTCACACTCATTTATTATTGTCATTTATTCATTCATTTATCTAATTTTGTCACAGTTTGGCTGACCGAAGACTCTTGGTTATAGCTCGAGTTTAAGAATTCAAATGCCCAATTCTATCTCATTATTATCTTGAATATTCTCTCACACCTGGTGCAGCATTATCAAAAGAAGACTAACTGAGAAGATAGTTTTTGTATGTGGCAAATGCTCAGGGGCAATAAACACTGAAAATGTGCAGAAAACAGCTTCCGTCACATTCCAGGGGGAAAAACTACAAGTAGTTGATAGCTTCTGTTACCTAGGTGACCAAGTCAGTAGCTGAGGTGGATACTCTGAGAGTGTAGCTGCTAGAATAAGAATATCCTGGGCAAAGTTCAGAGAGCTCCTACTTCTGCTGGCGACAAAGGGCCTCTCGCTCAGAGTAAAAGGTAGCCTGTATGACGCATGTGTGTGAACAGCGATGCTACATAGCAGTGAAACATGGTCTGTGACCTGCAGAGGACATGTGTGAGCTTTCAGCGAATGAAGCCAGTATGCCCCGCTGGATGTGTAATGTCATGTAAGCGTCCTGAGAGAAAAGTTGGAATAAGACGCATCAAATGTGGTGTGCAAGAGAGACAACTGCACTGGTATGGTCATGTGTTACGTATGGATGAGGACAGCTGTGTGAAAAAGTGTCACACTCTAGCAGTAGAGGGAACCTGTTGAAAAGGTAGACCGAAGAATACCTGGGATGAGGTGGTGAAGCATGACCTTCGATCGTTGGGCCTCACTGAGGTGATGACAAGTGACAGTGATCTTTGAAGATATGCTGTGCTTGAGAAGACCCAGCAAGCCAAGTAAGACTGTAACTGTGACCTATGCCAGAGCAGCATAACCAGCCCATTTAAGAGTACCCTTCGATCATTTGGGCAATAAACTGCGCTTGCAAAGTCCTGTTTAGGCAAGTGACTGATGACAGTACTGCTTGATTGGCACCCATGCCAGTGGCACGTAAAAAGCACCATCCGAGCATGGTCAATACCAGTACCACCTGACTGGCACTCGTGCCAGTGGCACATAAAAAGCACGCACTACACTCTCGGAGTGGTTGGCATTAGGAAGGGCATCCAGCTGTAGAAATTTTGCCAGACTGGATTGGAGCCTGGTGCAGCCTTCTGGTTTGCCAGCCCCCAGTCAAACCATCCGACCCATGCCAGCATGAAAAGCAGACGTTAAACAATGATAATGATAATGATAGGCTGTAATATGGGAGACATTTGGCTGCTAATTCTAGCAGAGTGAGTAACTATATAGAAATGTTTTTACTGGTATGCATATGGAAATGACATCTGATATTAATGCTGTTAGTAGTGGCAACTACAGGATAAGAATGACTGATGAGCAGCTCTCTTTCTAATTCAGTCGAACTGTGGCAATAGGAACTGAGATATTAGCTGACATGGTTGTGGTCTCGGTGGTGGTGGTGGTGGAGTCAGCAGCAGATGGAAGGTGAGGAATGTAGTGAAGGTGGTTTTAGTAGCAATTGTCATTATTTAGCTCACAAGTCAGCTCTAATCATGAAGACTATGATCAGAGGCATTCCAAACTTAATTAAATTGTCTTTTTGCACCCTTTTGATGCCAAAACCTGCCCCAAACCACCCCAGGTTCTATGATACAGATTTCCTGTTTTATGGTGATTTAAATTGAAACTTTCCATCATAATTTCCTGTAAATTTATGTTCCAAACACCAGCTTAATAACAACAAAGTTATTTTACTACATTCTTCACTATTTTCGAAATAATCTAAAAGAATGACAATGTATTTTGTCAGAAATATGGTATCAAAAAGGGTCAATGTCTTATTTCTTTTGTGTATTTATGTATTTGAGTGAACTTGGCTATTATTTCTATCAGACTGCGGGACCACATAGAGGCATCCTCATTGCTTTGAAGGGACAATTGGTGATAATAGTGGTGGAGATCTGGTGAATGTATGGATAGAAATTGATAGAGATATTTGGTGATTGAGGTGTTGGCATTGATGTTGATTCTAATGAAAGAAAATTTAGTTGTGATTCTAATATTGGTAATGGCACTGATGCCTGGAAAAATAGCAAAGGTTGTTTTATTATGATTGAGAAATTTGTCTGAAAACTTATGACAACAATAACAGATTCTCTATTTAATGGTTGGTGCCATGAAGGGCACTGAGGCATGACAGCTCTACTTCAATTTACACATTTCCTGAAGCATAACATGTTGCCACAGTCATTATGAGATAAGGGTCAACAGATATTGTGCACATTTGTGATCATGCCAAATGAAAACCAGGCAGAAATATCTTGCCCATGCCAGCTGAACAGAAGAACCATGAAGATAAGGTGGTGGTGATGGTACTGAGCGTAATTAGTGAGATGGTGCAAGATATTGTTATAAACCTGAAGATTTATTCTTTAAATACATATTTAATACAAAATATTAAATTTATTCTGCTTGTGTGTGCATATACATACATATATATATATATATCTATATATGTATATACACTTCCAAATACGTGGGTTTCTACTGCAAATTCAATTTCCACATTGTTTGGCATACAGCCATATAAAGCTATAAAGCTGAGTGACTAAAGATTCTTCAAAAATTTATGCACGCTATTATGGATTTATATCATATGGATTACTCCATGAAAAATATACCTACACCAACAAATAAGCCACATCTTTGGATGCTTCTAGAGAAAGTTGAAAACTTCATGTAATGGATATCTTGCTTTCCTTATTTTCTCATTGTCCAGCGTCCTTGTTTTTAAAATATATATAATGCAAAAACAGTGCCTGAAAGAATGATTAGAGATACAGAGCATCAATATATATGTATATATAAATGGCAATTTCTGTCTGTTTATCACTCTGTCCGTCTGACTGTTACCAAATTAGTGCCTAAAGCACCAAACCAATATTCACGAAACTTTGCATACATGTGACACTAACATCCAGTTCAATAATAGGCTAACTGGATTTCAATAAAAATCTATAATGTGCCGCAAGGTGGGTTGGGCGAATTATATGATAAAATAAGAAGGTTGCAAAAAGTATAAGTCAGAGGTAGTAAAAGAGACTTATATCGGTGAAGATGAGAACAATGGTGTAAATGGGATTTGGTGTTAATAAAGCTGTCATATATGATGCTGCATACATTTGTACAACACACACACAGCAAGGTGTAGCTTTAAGGAAAGCGGGGGTAGGTGGCTTTTCTGCTGTGCATCTCAAAAAAAGACTTACACACAAACACACATACACACACACACATACATATATACATACACATATATATATATATATATATATATATATATATATATATATATATATATATATA
>NC_069001.1:22269637-22289902 GCF_001194135.2 Octopus bimaculoides | reverse complement strand
TGTGTGTGTGTGTGAGTGTGTGTCACGTCCTATAACTCCGTTTCTCTACTTTTGTGGGGTCTTCCATGTTGCTGTCACACATTGTGAGATTTTAAAATTACATCAAAGTTTTCAAATTTGGTATATAGAAATAATTTTCCACATTAAATCTGGTTTTGTTATTTATTAGTTCTGGACAACCAGTTGAATTATAGGTGAATTGGATTTCAAGAAAAATCTATAAGGGCCCCTAGCGAGTGGGGCTGTAGCACATGATTCCAAACCAGCTACAATAAGCTATGACATGCGACAACACCAGCTACAATACGCGGACTATTTGTCAATGCATTTGTAAATCTCTCTATTTATCTATTGGGTTTTTTCCTCAGATGCATATTCATTTGTTAAAATAATATAGGGACATTCTTTATTCACCTACTAATCGTACTTATAGTGTGTAATACCTATTTTTAACAATAAACTATTACCATAAAGGTTAATAAAATATTTAATGGTTTTACTACACCTAACTGATTCTAAAATTTATATATTGACATAGGATTGAGGATAGGAATGGGAGCAGAACTAAAATAGGAATTGAACAGAGAACAGGATAGGTCATGAAACAGTGTAATGGGAATGGGAACTGGAAATAACGTCTGCTTTTCCAGGTATTACCAGGAAATTCAGCTAGTATTTTATAAACATGCCAAATTAAAGTACCATAAAAGCATAAAATTATTAGTAGCTTTTTCAGTTGCATATTAAACTGACATTTATCTCTCATTGAATCAAGTACACTTTTCGCTGATTCTACCTATTGTGGATTTATATATGTGTATATATATATATATATATGTATATATATATATTTACACACAAGGCGGGGTGTTGAAAAGTTTCTAGCTCTGAAGATATCATGAAAGGCCTGGCTGGAGGCCCAACTTTCAAAGTTCCTTTACAGAGCTTGAAAAAACTGAAGGACTGCTGCACTAAGTGTGTGAATCTGAGAGGGGTATACATTAGATAAAATCATAATTAACTGATTCTCCTATATTTTCTTTTACCCAAACCTACAAAGTTTTTACCAGCTCCCTTATATATGTGCGTGTGTGTGTGCATGCATTTGTAAGCATGTGTATGAATGTTCACACTTGCAGAGCATTACAGCAGGGAAGGTCGATGAGGGAGCTTGTGTGTTGTTGCTGAAACTGCTCCGTATATTGTACCTAGAGAGAGAAAAAGCAAGTGAGATAGACACAGTTTGGGATTAAACAACCAGTACAACAGTCAGTAATCTGAGAGCAGTACAACTTTATATCCATGTCAACAACAACAATCCTCAGTTTCAGACCATCTATTAGATATCATGAGGTTAAGAGTACAATCGAAACGAACATGAGGGCTTGGTAGTCAAGTTTATCCCACACCAAAACCTACCCAATGGTGTAGCTAGAAAAGTGGTTCTCACATGGGATCCATTTGACCCTTAGGGGTGGAGCTCCACATAAGATTTTGTTGCTAAATTTTTTTTTTTGATGGGTAGTGTTAAGGTGTTTATTGTAAATGAGATCTTTTGCCCATCCAATAATTTGTGTCAATATGGAGGACAACTTAAGGTGGCAGAATCATTAACACACAGGTAAAAATGCTTAGCAGCATTTTATCCATCTTTACATTCAGGGTTCCAATGCTGCTGAAATTGACTTTGTCTTTTATCCTTTCAGGGTCAATAAAATAAGCACTAGTTGAGCAGTGAGGTTGATGTATCTGTCTTATCCCCATGCCCAAACATGCTGGCTTTGTGCCAAAATTTAATGCCAATGTGTAGAACCACTACACAAGATTACATCAAATAGTGTTAAATTACAATTTGGCTGACAGCAGTTTTAAGAATATAGCTAAGTGGAAGTATTATATTTACAAGTATACGTCTTAAATTCTTCTGAGGAATTTTTCTTCTTTAACTACAAAACTCGAATCTACTTGCCAAATATGATATTGTAAAAAACAGACAGCAGTATTGTTCTGACTTGTTTATCTGCAAATCATTTGTTATCTGTTCACAGAGTGACCTGGGTCATATTTAGTTTGTGTTTGTGGAATCAGAATTAATCCTGCACTGGTAAAGTAGAATCAAAAGCACAATTTTGAATACAATAAATCTGTTGTTGCTTTAATTTTATGACCAGAGACAAACAAAACAATACATTTTCAATCTTTCTGACAACTTTTGTATCCTTTATCTTTTATTTTTTACTTGTTTCAGTCATTATACTGCAGTCATACTGGAGCACTGCCTTGAAGAATTGTAGTCAAATGAATAGACCCTAGTACTTAGTTTTTTAAAGCTTTACTTATTCTATCAGTACTATTCTATCAGTCCCTTTATGCTGAACTGTCAAGTGGTAAGGAGGTACAAACACAGACAAAGATGCATACACATAGATATATATGGACATATATACATATATGTACATACACATATATTTATATATGGTGGGTTTCCTTCAGTTTCCATCTACTAAATTCCACTCACAAGGCTTTGGTCAGCCTGAGGCTATAGTTGACAACACTTACCCAAGGTGCCACGCAGTGGGAATGAACACGTAAATATGTGGTTGGGAAGCAAGCTTCTTACCACACAACCGCTCCTGTGCCTATGTAATTTAGTACTGAGGAAAGTTTTTGAAATGAGAATGACTAATTTTAATAACTTTTAAAAAAATTTGCAGTTTATAATAATTTTATTATTCAGAATCTAAGAAGCAGTTCACTACGAAATGGTCAGTTAATAATGTGCACGTCACTAAGGTAGCAATCTGGCAGAATCATGAATATACCTGGCAAAATGCGTCATGGCATTTCATCTGTCTCTATGTGCTGAGTTCAGATTTTTCCAAGGTTGACTTAGCCTTTCATCCTTTCAGGTTTAATAAAATAAGTACCAGTTGAACACTAGGGTCAGTGTAATCAACTTATCCCCTCCCTGAAATTGCTGGTTTTGTGCCAAAATTTGAAATTAGTTGTGTTCACATCCTCTTTTCAGATCCGTAGATGTTTAGCCCTACCGTATGTCCCAGCCTACAAATCAAATTTTTTAGACCAAGATTTATAATCAAAATAAGAGGGACAACCTAGACGACTTTGAAAGACAAAAAATTTCATGTTAAATGCAGCAGAATTTGATAAGATTAGAGATATATTGTCACTTTTTAAAAGGGTAACTTGTCATTGGAGAGAGATGTGTCTACATCCCTCAAAGGTCAAGCGACCACATAAACCTCCTACAACTCTTTGTTTCTGTCTATCTCCGTCTAAATCAGTGGCAAAAATAGCAGATGCCTAAACGTATTAAGATTCATATCTCTTTATTGTTAGTTCAAATTTTATCCAGGTCAAAATTGCCACTCATTGCTTTCCTGTCTGTAAAATAACTATCAGACCAGTACTGAGTCAATTCAATTAACTATTTACAATCACTTTCCCCAACAAATTTCTCTATTTCTGCCAATATAAGCCATCAAATCTTTGGTGTTTGTTCATTTATTATCAATTTAATAGGAATTTTAGGTTTTCTATTTCTTCCTTTTTTTTTTTTTTGACTTGCCTAATATTTTCTTATTTCCTCTCTGGCAAGAATTTATATATTTACTTTTCTGAGATATTGACTTTTAACAATAAATAAATAACAAATTAGGTAAATAGTAGCCATAGGTAAGAAACATAGACAAGAGAATATAACTCTGAGAAAGTATGAATGCATATCAACAATTAGTGATATAAGCACAACTACCACCAGTTACACAACCACCACCACTTACACCACCACTGTTGCCATCATCCATTTCCCCACTACCACCACACCCACTTCCTTTACCACTGCCACCACTATGATGGTCAATGCTATTTCAGATGATTTTGCTAAAGAAATCTCATTAACTATGTAAATAATGAATGTATGAAGAGAAGGATAGATTTACTATGTATTTGGGAATGATCAACAAGTTGACATTTTTTCTAGTTTAATTGAAGATTGGAAAAAATGATTATTGCAAGATTTCAATCATTATTGTCAATACATTATTATTATCACCTTGCTATTGTTAGCATCATCGTTACATTATTATCATTATTATGATCATATTATTACCGTAACCATCATTACATAACTATCATCATCATCATCATTAATGCCTAACATCATACTCAAGAGTAAACTAAAAAGTTCTGTAACAACAGGATCAAAGGAATATTGAAGTGATTATTAAGCATTAATATTAATTAATTAGTGGTTTTATGCAATTTTCATTAAATGGGTCAAGTCAAGCATTGATAATGCTTAAAATGCATTTATGCACAATTTAATTTCGTATCTTTTTTGTGTTTTTTGTTTTGGTATAAGAGTTCTATAGTTGTTTTTTTTAGCTTTCTCATCAATGTTGCAATGTAATATATAGTGATTCTAATCCTTAGGGAACTTTTAAGAGCAGGTACTTAGTTCCTGTATAATGATATTCAATGGAAGAGAGATTTCTCTTTAGATGAATTCTCTGTGGATCTGATTCCTCCTTTAGTCAGCAACATGAACTCACCACATGCACAGAAAATGATTGTAAGAATAAATGTAGCTAATGCCATACTCATTCTTCAGTCACTGAACTGTGACCACGATGGGGCATTGCCTTAAAGGTTTTACTTGATTGTATTAATCTCAGTGCTTATTTTTTAATTTAGTGCTTCTCAATCAATATTTGTTGAATTGTTAGGGCACTGAACTGGCAGAATCCTTAGCACACCAGGCAAAATGCTTGGTGGCGTTTCATCTTTACATTCTGAGTTCAAATTCCATTGAGGTTGACTTTGCTTTTCATCATTTCAGAGACGATAAAATAAATACCAGTTGAGCACTTGGGGCTGATGTCATCAACTTATCCCTCCTTGAAATTGCTGGCCTTGGGCCAAAATTTGAAACAAATGTTTGTTGAACAGCTAGGTTATGTTATATAAACAAAGAAAAATGGAGACATACATATATACAAATAGTCAGATTCATACACACACACAGACATATACACACACACATACACATGCACACACACACACGTATGAGTGTATATAGATAGATATACATATATATATATATATTTCCCATTTCCCATTTCCCCTTTGCTCGTTCTTTCCTGCCTTGCAAGTTACAAGGCAGCCTCATTCGTACCAGTGGTATGAAAGAAGCACCCAGCACACACTGTAAAGTGGTTGATGTTAGGAAGGGCATCCAACCATAGAAACCATGTCAAAACTGATGCAGGAACTTGATACAGCCTTGCAGCTTACTGGACCCTGTCAAACCTTTCAACCCATTCCAACATGGAAAATAGACATTAAATAACAATGATGTTTGTATGTATACATATACATAATATGATGAGCTTCCACACAGTTTCCATTTACCTATTCACTTACAAAATATCAGTAAAAGACAAAAACTATATCGTTTTTGTATCTGGTGTGCAAGATTCTTTAAAGGAATTCATGTGTTGAAACAAATTTTTTTATCCCTAGAGAGAGTCATGATGCCAATATAATTAACATATGCACCGGTTCAATTCTATTCCTTTATTATTAGTCAATTGGTTAAATATCAAACTAGCAAATCAATTGTTTTGTTTTTGCATGTCAAAGCTCTTTCGTTGCTACTTGCAACCTTTTCAATGACTTTCGACTGCTTGAGACCTTGTTGTGTGTGTGCCTGTGCCAGTGTTCACATGTATGTATGTATGTATGTAATTAACAAAAGAGCTTTGACAAACAAAAACAAAACAAATGACTTCTTGTTTAACCAAATTATAAAAAACAACTGATTAGTTAGCAGGATATTAACCAATTGACTAATAATAAAGAAGTGGAAATGAACCAGTGCGTGTGTCAACAATATTGGTATAATGACTCTCCTTAGACAAAACAAAAACTATAGTCAAAAGCAATTGCCAAGGTGCCACATGGTGAAACTGAACCCAAAACCTCACACTTGCAAAAGGAACCTTTTAATCACACCACCTTGCCAGCACCTTATCTATTTATTCTTAAGTATGTTTTATTTTGCTACTCATAAACCACTGTATTTATTGCCAATTGTTACAGGTTTCTCATTTACCATTTACTGGTTCATTGCATTTCTGATGCCAAAACTGATTAGCAATTGTTTAATTTCCTAAATGAATGCCACACAAGGGATTTTTATTTATAAACAACAGTTTTGCAGTTTATTCGCTTATGTTACATCTTTTCTGTGGCTGTGTTGGGAAGGAGCTCACATTGCACTCATATGATTTGGAGTTCAGTCCCACAATGCAGCACTTTGAGCTAGTCTTTGTCTTCTACTAAACCCCTGAGTTGACCAGTGCCTTGTCAGTGAATTTCATAAGCAGAAACTGGGTGGAAGCTTAGGCAGCGAGTTGGCAGAAACGTTAGCGCGCCGAGCGAAATGCTTAATGGTATTTCGTCTGCTGCTTCGTTCTGAGTTCAAATTCTGCCGAGGTCGACTTTCCCTTTCATCCTTTTGGGGTCGATTAAATAAGTACCAGTTACACACTGGGGTCGATATAATCTACTTAATCCGTTTGTCTGTCCTTGTTTGTCCCCTCTGTGTGTAGCCCCTTATAAGGAAATAAGAAACTGGGTGGAAGCCTGTTATATTTATATATGTGAGTGTGCATGTGTGTGTGTGCGTGTGTGTGTGCGTGCGTGTGTGCATGCGTGCACATGTGTGTGTTTGTCACCTCAAAGCCTGACAACTGGTATTGGTTTGTTTACATTCTCATAACTTAGTGGTTCAGCAAAAGAGACAGAGAAAGTAAATACCAGATTTTGAAAATAAGTACTGGGGTAGATTATCTTAACTAGAACCCTTTAAGGTGGTGCCCCAGCATGGTCACAGTCCAATGACTGAAACAAGTAAATGGTAAAAGAAATATGCATACACACACACACACACACACACACACACACGCACACACACACACACATCTATACATGAGCTTCAGCACAGATTATTCTTATCATATTTCATAAGGCTTGGGTAACCTGAATCTATGGTAACAGCTACCTGTATAAGGTGTTGCAGAGTGAGACGGGACCCGGAATCACATGACTGAAAAGTGAACTTATAAACCAGAGCCATACCTATACCTGCATGGCTCTTTTAATTCTACATTTTCATCAATGTCCTCGCACCTGTTTTGATTTTAGTTGAGAACCAGTATACTTACTGCATCACTTCTATTTGAAAAGGTGTGAACCTCACAGCTAATAATTTCTTCTACCTTACAGCTCTTAGGATTTGTATAATTAAGAAATTGTTATGATTGGCAGAAAGTCTAAGTGGATAAGAAATTAAGCATCCATTTCTGAAGTTCTCAGATTTTGTCCATTACAATATTGTTTACTTTCCTTGGAATCAAGTGAATTTGAAGCCTAAAGCAAACTACACAAGAAAACCATTCTACATTATTATCATTCACCAAATATAGTATGAGCAGTAGTAGAAATAGCAATACTTTACATATTTATTTATCTATCTTTATGTTCTGAGTTCAAAGTTATTCATAAAGTATAGACAATTTTGTATGTACTTCTCTTCATTTTGTAGTGACTTAGTGGTTCTATGTTATTGGAGAAATTATACTTAAAATGTGAAAGTGAAGCTGAAAAATCCTTTTTAAAAAAATTATTCTAAAATGCTGTTTTTCATATGATTAGTTTCTCTGAAGAATGAAATAGATCAAGTTTTATTTGTCTATTCTGAGCAAAGGTTTTGTTTAAATTGTTATGTAGAAGTAGTTATTTTATGTAAGTGCTTCAGATCAGCCATGGACAAAATTTCCAAGAGGCAGGACATATAAGACATAGCTCATCCTCAGGTGAAAGGTCACACTGTTAAAAAATTTCAAGGTAATTTTTCATGGTATGTCATTCAGAAATTCCTTATTGCCTGCAGTCTGCCCATCACTGTTTCAGATATATTCAACTGCTGTGATTTTCCCACAATCCTTTCTTATTTAGAAATATTCTAATATTTTTCAGCTGTTTGCTCTCAATTGTTGAGAGAGCTGTTGTTATTATTGCAGTAGTCATGTCGCTCTAGCCCATCTTTGATTGAGCAGCATTATTGCATGCAAACTAACAGTGGAATGACCAGACGTGTTCAACTGTTGTCTATTAGATCAAAGCTAGCATTGATACTGGGCACACTACAGAGAAATCTATTCCTCACATGTCCTTTCTATTTTAAAATGGATATGAAGTAGATTTTGCTGATATATTTAGCAAATCAAATGAACACGTAACGGTACCCACCATCTGGTTTGTGAAACTTCTTATTGTGGTTGTTGTTTAGTCCATATTCAATTTTAACCCATTAACATTTAAATATTCCATATCCAGCCAAAGTACTCTGCCTATTTTATGTTTAAAGTGGCCATATCTGGCCTCTCAGACCAACTCTACACTATCATTCAAAAAATTAACAGTTAACTCATCAAAATCTCAAAGCTTCAAGATAATGTATGATTAATTCAAAACAATGTGAACAGAAAGACATTTATTCTGACAGAGTAATGTGAATGCTAAAGAGTTAACAGTGACCAAGAGCATTCTAAACCTGACAATCTCATCCTTTACCTGGCATTGACAATAATGGACCCTTTATTCACTATATCTGTCCCTTTTCAAGATGATACAGCTACTTGAAAGGAAATTTAACTTCTATATCTAGCAGTACAAATGATCATATATGGGATATCTCCAGGAAGATTTTGTTTTATGTATTGCAGCATGAACAAGTGTGTATCTTTGTGTCTTAGTAATTATTTTCTCTCACATTTCTGCCAAGAATACTTCAGTACCTTTCCTTAAGAGAATTTCTAAGATCTGATTTAACTCCTATAGAACTTCTTTCTATTTCCACACACCATTTTACTTTCTATAAGTTTTTTTTTTCCTATTTCTTTTCTCTGGAACTTTCATTTGAATCACCTATTTTTTTTGTCCAGAATTTCCTTAATTCTGGGTATTTTTGCCTTATTTAAATTTGTTTTTGTGTCTTATTATATACTCTTTTTATATCCTTTGTATTCATTTGGTGATGCTGATTGTGTATTTCTGTTCATATTGATAAGTCAGTTCTATTTTGGTGAATCTGTTTTTATACCAATTTTTTTTTTTTTCTGAGAGTAACTGGTTATTTCTTTCATTATCTAATGTCTATGTTTCCTGTCCTGGCTGTTTATATATTATGCTGGCTGTTACATAGTATATGTGATTTACATAGATAATATCTATTTTTTTCTACTTGACTTAGAAGAAAATCAGTATATTGTTTTATCTCTGGTGTTTATTTTTCCCTTTGTTCTCATTTGCAAATACTATTTTGAGTAAATATATTCTCTTGTCCAGCTTTCTATACTCCAGTCATTATTTCTATTTTTATTGCTAATTCTTGTATATTTTCTAGTTTTTTTTATCTTCATTATGTTATTATTTGAACTTATCAGGGATTACTTTCCCTTCACTCTATGTTATTATCATTGTTGTAGTTAGGACCTATGACAGTAAAAGTATGGTCTTAAAGCAACAACCGTCCCATAATATTTTGAAGAATAGTGTACCACTGATTACATTATCTGATGTGTGCCATGTGACACCTCTTTGTGGACCCAGATCCATTCTTAACATTTCCAGTAATTTTGACTGTAATTCTTTCAATGTTGTTTAATGTCAAATATATTCTATAACTTTTTTGCATATATATTAAAGTATTGTTTATTATTGTTTAGTTCTGAAGAAGACTTGTGGGATCCTAAGATAGATGAGAGGGAGGAAAAAAGTAATGCTTAAAACTGGGAAGTTTGCCTGAATATTTGCAGCAATGTTGAGAATGCTAAAGTGAAGGTGGCGGTGCTAAACCAAGCAATGGATTCATTCTACTGTCCAGGTAAGCTGCAGTGAAATTGAACTCACACTGGGCACAATCATCAATGATAGCGTTAGCAGTAGCAGAAGCATTGGGGGCAACGATGGCATTGGCGACAGTCATCATCTTTGACATCATCATTGTCATCATTGGCCTTCTCCTCTTCCTTCTCCTCCTACACATCATCAACATCATAATCATTAGCATCCACTTTTCCATTCTTCCATAGGTCAAACACATTTAGTTGAGGCAAATTTTCTACAGCTAAATTCCCTTCCTGCTTCTATTTTGAAGCAAGGCAACATTTCCCATAACTAGACATGTTTTTTCCACAGAAGACTGGAAATGAACAACATAAATTCTATGCTGGTGATGCTCATTTACAACCAGCAAGTGATGTCAGGGCAAGGGTGCACACACACAAACACACACATTCTTTTATTCTTTTACCTGTTTCATTCATTAGACTGGGGCAATGGTGGGGACAAACAGAGTTAATCACTTATGTGTGTGTGTGTGTCGGGGGGGTATGTATATATATGCACAACAGGTGCCTTTCAGTTTCTCTCTACCAAATCCACTCATAATGCTTTGGTCAACTCAAGGCTATAGTAGAAAAAAACTTACCCAAAGTACCACACAGTAGGACTGAACTCGGAATCATGTGGTTGGGAAGCAAACTTTTATTTATATATATATATATCACATGACCAGTCAGGCTATCATAGGTTGCTACATATCGCTGGTCATAATGATTATTTTCCCTTCAAATGACGCCACCTTGCTGGCTAGGCAAGCAGGCCAGTTTTCCCTACTGATCGAAAGGGGGACTGGAGCAACATGAAATATGAAGTCTTTTGCTCAAGACACATGCTGCCCAGGTAGGGAATCAAGCTCACAGTCTAGTGATCATGAGTGCCACAGCCTAACCACTAGGCTACATGTCTTTATATATTCTCCTTGTTTCTTTCTGTGTTCTTTTCAGTTGAAGAGCGTAGTCTCAAAATGTCAAAGACTCTCTCTATTCCCGAGCATTAAACTAATACATCCATTTGTTGTTTACACCACCTGTCTTCCTCTGTTGTTTTTTTCGTAAATTCTCCCATATATATATATATATATATATATATATATATATATATATATATAAGTGAAAGGGGTACAGTGAGCTTGCCGTGAGAAGTGGAATATCCAACGTTTCAGATTCAATCCTTCGTCAGAGGGCAGAGAAAAGGAGAAGATAAAGAGGAAAAATGTCAAACACAGTTTACATCCTCTCAGCTTGAAAAACTGGCTGGAACTGACAATGAATGCAGGATAACACAAGCTGCTAACGTGAAACAGAACTTAGAGGAGAGGGTATGCAGAAAGGAGGAGGAAAAGGATGATGGTGAGAGTAGAGGTAAGTAAATACAGGAATGTTGCAGAGAGAGGGTGGAAGGAGGATTAAAAAGGGTAAAAAAGAATTAAGAGGAGGTGAAAGGATGAAAGGAAAAAAGTTCATTCATACCTGTTAGGGACATAGTGCCAAGATCAAATATAAGACGTTGCTCCCTTCATTTCCTAGAGAAGTGGGATCCATGGTGCAAGGCCATGCCACACACTGATAAAAATGCAATAGAATGATTCACAGTGTTGAAGTGGGTGGCGACAGGTTGGCCTGGCATACGTAGCCTTATGCTTCTGATGTGTTCACGAAAGCGATCCCCAAGGCGTCGCCCTGTTTCTCCAATGTAAAGAGCACTGCAGAGTTTGCATAAGATGCAATATATGAGATTCACCGAAGTGCAACAGAAGGGGTGTGTTATGTGATATTGCTTTTTGGGCCCCGTGATGGTGCTATAATTTACATGTAGGGGCATGTGTTACATCGTCGTCGAGAATATTTAAAGGTTCCCGATTGTACAGAGCTAGGAGTTGTGAAGCTTCCAACAAGGAGATTTCTAAGACTCTTATCTTTTTAAAAGACAGAAGAGGTGGTGTGGCAATGATAGGGGCAGTTGTTGGGTCAGAAAGAAGAATGTGGAAGTTGTGGGTAGGTTTGTGCTTTAGAGGGAGGATGGATGGGCGGCAGGTGAGAGAGAGAGGAATACAATTGTTGGAAGTGTGTGAAAATGGTGGGAGAGCTGTGTTGCAGTGGAGTGCCGGGTCAACAACTGATGGAGGATACCCTCGATTTAGAAAAAGCTGTCACATTATTTTGTAATGGGATTCGAAATCTGAATCAATGCTGCAAAGTCATCGAAGGTGAAGAAATTGAGAGAAAGGTATGGCAGATTTAATGTGTTTGGGATGAGAGGGAGAGTAGTGGCGGTAGAAGTGGGAGGCAGTAGGTTTATAGTAAACAGAGGTGGAGAGGTGGGTATTGCATATTTTGACAGAGATGTCCAGAAAGCAAACAGAAGTATCAGATATTGTGTGGGTGAATTCCAAGGCTAGGTGAAAGGTGTTAACAAAAGAAATAAAATTGTTGAGCTGTTGTGTGTAAATGCTTTTAACACCAATGCAGTCGCTAATGTAATGACCATAAAGCTCTGAGATGGGTCCAGAGAAGTGAACAAAGATTTGCTCTTCTACATAACCTACAAAGAGGTTGGTATAATTGAAGCCCATCCCAGAGCCCATAGCAACACCACTGTATTGCCTATAGAATTCACCGGAGAAGGAAAAGCAAATGAGTGTTAAAATGATCTCAGTTAGGCGGAGGAGTGTATTAGTGCTGTGTTCTCTTTTTCTCTTCCCCCTGATGAAAGACTGACTCTGAAACATTGGATATTCCACTCCTCATGGCAAGTTCACTGTAACCCTTTCACTTTTTTCTATATTTTTTCACGTCTTGTTGATGCAGAGCTACTAGATTATTGCCTGATCATGTGTGTGTGTGTGTGTGTGTGTGTGTGTGTGTGTGTGTGTGTGTGTGTGTGTGTGTGTGTGTGTGTGTGTGTGTGTGTGTGTACAAGATGTGCTTTTAACAGTTTCCATCAACCAAATCCAGTCAGAATGCTTTGGTCAGCCCAGATCTATAGAGGAAGACACTTGCCCAAAGTGTCTTGCATTTTCACTAACCCAAAACCCTTATAGTTATGAAACAGCAAGCTACTGCACAGCTATGCTTGCACCAATATCTACACACAAACAAATATTGCTTAGCATAACATCCAATACTTTAATAATTCTATCAGTTTACCATGAAACTGGTGCTTTATTTAGCAATCATAGAAGGATGAAAGATGAAGCTGATGGCAAGATTTGAACTCAAAATGAAAGAAACTAGAAAAAAAAATCAAATAACAACTGATGCTCTAACAACTCTGTCAATTCACTGCCTGACCTCTATATTAATAATTACTTCCAGGAACATCTTTTAAATGGCTGAAACAAGACCCTGAACCATCTCAAACTTGCAGTATGCTTTTTCAAATTCATCTAGCCCTATTCCGACCTCCTTTCCTTCCAAGATATATTCTTATACTACAACAGCAGTCGGGTGATATAACAATTTAAGGAAACAACTCGTATTTAACCTGAAAATATCTGACCTGCTTCTCTCAATAAGCAAATATTTGTTTTAATTTTCATTAATTTTCTCCTTCTGTTTTCACTCAATTCAGTACTTCTTATGGCATTGCTTGGAGGGTTGTTTATATATTGCCTCTACATGTATAAATCTGGTTGTCTCTGTGTGTTAATTTCTGTTCACATCTTGTACACTGACCAGTTAGAACTCTTTTATATTCCTTCACATTCTGTTGAAAAGTCACTGCCTGATACACAAGCTTTTTACTCATCATGGCATTTGGTCTTCTTTTATAATACTTCACCAAAATTTATTTTCATTTTTTATTTTGTTTTTGTCAATCTAGACCCTCACCCATTGCTTCTGGTACTAGATTTTGCTCAATTACAGATTTTGTTGCCAATATCAGCATCCCACCACCACCACCACCACCACAACTGCATTCATTCATCATCATCATCATCATCATCAATAACAACAACAACAATAGCAACAGCAGAAACCTTTAAATAAGTAATCTATGGAACTGGAAATCGATATGGCTATTGAAAACTAGAGTAGAAGTTGATAGTCAAAGAAACTGCCACATAAGAATAACGTTTACAAATATTCAACTCATATCACTGTTTCCCTTTATATACATCAACATAGTTTAATTACCTTCATCTCATTTCTGGCTAGACATGATAGCAATTTGAATGTACAAATGACCATAATCATTTAGTTGGTTATAGTAAGCCATTAAGAGTAGAATCTTAGCAAGATGAAAGAATCTATTTACATGAAAGCATTTTCACAAGTGAAAATACACATATCAGTTTTTATTTTTTGAATTTTATCATTCCTGTTAGTATCATGCCATTTCTAAAGCATTTTCTTTCCACCCCACCACCCAACACAAACATATTATCCTACTCAACATCTTGGCTACCCAGCTGACATGGCAGCGAACTTCTCTACTCCTGTCTAAGTTGGTAATCAACAAGACAATGTTATTACCATTCATGTTGTTATGAACAGCATACAAAAACTGTAATGATAACATAGAAATTTAACCTCACTATTAATATGACCATCAAAATGTTTTTCAATAATTTATTGTTTCAGATTTCACTAATCGGTCTTTTAGATGTTTCTGTGGAAAAGTTTAGGTTTTGTTCAGCATTAGTATCATAATATCTATACACACACATATTGATTGGATGAACTTTCCCAGCACTATTATGTCTGCTTATTTTCACACATTCACAGATACACACACACACTCACATTGTCACACATACACAGACGCATAGTTTAAATGTTTATTCATCATTTTACTTTTGTAAATACACAAAATTATCTCGAATTAATGCATCTTCAGAAAATATTATAGAGCAGAAGTTGAAATCCTAAAAGGCTAAGTTTGGATCTGAATTTCAATTCTTGGTTTATTTGTCTCGGATTGTATTGTTTTATTTAGCTCTGAATCAACCTTGATTAAGATCTATGATCGAAGACATTCCAGTCATGGCTATCTATTTTGATCCCTTTTTTTAGATAATGTATCAAGGACTGCCTTATTTTACATATCCTTTATTTTTTAAGTGTGCATCTACAACAGAGAATTGATTTATTGAGAGAGAAGTTGGGCACAAGAGGAATTATATGCAATGTGCAAGAGAGGAGACTGCATTGGTTTGGTCATGTGATGCAGGTGGATGAGGACAGCTGTGTAAAGAAGTGTTGATCATTTAAAGTATGCATCTGTGAATGTGTTTGTGTGAATGTGTGACAATGTGAGTGTGTGTGTGTATGTATCTATGAATGTGTAAAAATAAGCAGACATAACAGTGAAGGAAAATTCATCCAATCAATATGCGTGTGATATAGATATTATGATACTAATGTTGAACAAGACCTAAACTTTTCCACAGAAACATTTAAAAGACTGATTAGTGAAATTTGAAACAATCCAACCCAAGAAGACATGGCATGAAGTATTGAAAGCTGACCTCAAAATGCTGACCATTATAAAAGAGATGACAGAGGAATGGGGCATTTGGTACATTGCTGTACTTAAGAAGACCTAACCACCACAATAGAATCGAGATCCTAACACCAAAGTGCCACATAAAAAAAAAAAAACATTGATGTGGGTGCTGATGCCATGTAAAAAGCACTGGTGATGGTGTCACATAAAGAGCACCCAGTACACTTTGTAAACTGGTTGGCTTTATGAATGGCATCCAGCTGTTGAAACTAACCCAAAACAGACTGTGGAACCTGATGTGGCCCCTGGCCTTGCCAGTCAAGCTGTCCAACCCATGCCAGTATGGAAAATAGACATTAAATGCTGCTGCTGCTGCTGCTGCTGCTGATGATGATGATGATGATGATGATGATGCAGGATATGAATTGATGGAGATTTGGTTGGTATTTTGAACAAACTGACACTGTAGATGCCCAGTCATTGGCTCATATATTCTTAATGTCATTAGGAAATGTATTAATGCCACAACTTCCTAGTTTACCCGACTTCAAATAAAGAAAATAGAAATAATCAGCTGCTGACAAATACTTCTGATTACAATAAGATATGCAATGAGTTTTAAGAGCAAACTGGCTGAACGGACAAAATTCACAACTGGAAGCTCAACTAGTATAGAAGCAGACTGGTTCAACCAATATGATGTAGAATTATTGGCTGATAGGTCAGGTTAAATTCTGCTGCAGGCATTTCATTGCATATTTCGCAGAAGTATACTTAATTTTACATCACTTAGATTACTAAGCTGTAGGAAATAAGTATTATAACAACTGGAAATTCCAACTATTATAGATCAACATCCAATCCAAATGGATTTATTTCTCAGCCACTCAAGATGATAAAATAAATATCACTGAAGAATAGTGATAAAGAATATAAAGGTGAATTATTAAGGCATCTTATGAATCACATTGGTGATGGAAATGGCATGTTGGTTGTTTATATTTCTTTTAAGAAAAATAAATGTTCAGATTTCTCAAAAGTATAGAAAATATCAAACTTTCTCTAAATATGTTTATATCACTGGAATGAAGAACATGATTATAGGACATTTGTATGGGGAAAGTATATTCTTTTGTTAAGTAAAATGGGGGTTTTACTTCTTCATAGTATTGCAAGTGTTTGTACATCTGTAAAGTAGAATAAATCACCATAGACATCATCGCTGTTGCCATAACCATCAACATCATCATCACTGTCGTTGTCATCGTCATCATCATCACCATCATCATCATCATAATCACTGTCGTTGTCATCGTCATCATCATCATCATTGTTTTAACATCTACCTTTCCTTGCTTGCTTGGGTCAGATGGAGTTTATTCCGGCAGATTTTCTACAGCCAGATGCTCTTCCTGTTGCCACCCTTCCCATGTTTCCATGCAAGGTAATATTTCCTGTCACAAGTTATGTTTTCACCAAATGTTGGAAAGGAATAATATAGTTTGTTTAATGGAGACAATCATTTGCAACTATCTAACAATTACCAAGACAAGGACACACACACACACACACAGACACACACACACACACACAAAACGCACACACAACACTCACCCAACACACTCACGCACTCACACACACACACACAACACACACACACGCACAACACACACACACACACACACAGATATATACAACAGACATTTATCAGTTTGTTTCACAAATCCACTCACAAGGCTTTGGTCAGCTCAGAGCTACAGCAGAAAACACTTGCCCATAGTGCCCAACAGTGGGGCTGAACCCAAAATCATGTGGCTGGGAAGCAAAATTCTTACCACAGAGCCACATGTGCATCTATTTATAAATATTTCTAAACTACAGTTCTATTTATACTTTCTTAAACTAGAATGAATGTTTACATTTCAGTTAAAATTTCTGGTTTAGCACAGTGAATACCCTAATATAGACCACGATAAATATTGGTTTGAAATTTTAGTACAAGGCCAGCATTTTTGGGAAATGGGGTAAGTTAATAACATCGACCTCAGTGCTCAAATAGTACATATTTTATCAACCCCAAAAGGATGAAAGGCAAAGTCAACCTTGGTAGACTGAGAACTCAGAACATAAAGATAAATGAAATGTTGCTAAGCATTTCACCCAGTGCACCAATGACTCTACCCGAAGGATGATAAGTATTAGACTTTTGGAAGTACAGTAAATAGTTATTCTTCTTTAGAATACTTTAAATCACAATATCACTCTAAATTAGAAGTTACCAACGTGTGGTCCTTGGACTTCTTGTGGTCTGCATCTGACACCACTTGGTGCAGTCTCCTTTGTTTGTTTTTACTTGTTTCAGTCATTTGACTGCAGCCATGCTGGAGCACCACCTTTATAGTCTGAGCAAATCAACCCTAGAGCTTATTCTTTGTAAGCCTAGTACTTATTCTATCGGTCTATTTTGCCAAACTGCTAAGTTATGGGGACACAAACACACCAGCATCTGTTGTCATGCGATGCTGGGAGGAACAAATAGACACACAAACATATACACATCATATATATATATATATATATATATATATATACATATACGATGGACTTTTTCCAGTTTCCGTCTACCAAATCCACTCACAAGGCTTTGGTCGGCCTGAGGCTATAGTAGAACACACTTGCCCAAGGTGCCACGCAGTGGGACTGCACCCAGAACCATGTGGTTGGTAAGGATGCTACTTACACATACAGCCACTCCTGTGCCTATGTTTGTGAACTAAATTCAAAATTTTATATATAATGTTTAATTTGATGAACTCCCTTAGTTCTCTCCCTTCCTCCATTTTTGACTTAGCAATTAGCTCACAATTTTTAGCTTTCGTTACCGTGATCTATTTTGCCTTCCTTCCCCATTTGAATCATTTAATTTAACCCTTTAGCATTACGTTTACAGCCCCCTCCCTTTATAACTCTATGTAAACAAGCTTTCTTATTCCTAATGCCCATGGAATAATATTATTGCTTCCTTTATATCTCTATGTAAACAAGCGTTCTAACGGTCACTTGGCCATGTAACATCTTAGCTTGTAAGTTACCTCATCATTTCGCATTTGTCTTGCTCTTATATGTTGATTCCCTGAAGATGAATATATGTGGAATTCCAGCAGCTCTTACTTCTTTGAAGAGGATCTCACATATATTTTGAAACATGTGTAGGAATTAAAGGAACTTTTATTTATATGCGTTTTGCTCCATCTATTGTTATTATATATATATATAGATATATATATATACATACATAAGGATGATCATATTAAAAAGTGTCCACGGAAAAACTAATTTAAATAAAGAGGTTGGGAGCCACTGCTCTAAATTATATATACATGTTTATACTTCTCTCTATTGCTTATTACAAAACAGAGGTGTCAGCTTGTCTAAACTATAATACAATGGGCCTAAATGGGAGAGATGTTTTTCCTTTTTTGTTATTTTTATGAGGTGAGGAGCAGGATGTACAGCTGAATGTTTCTAATTTTGGCACAAGGCCAGCAATTTCAAGGGAGAGGTTAAGTTGATTACATTGACCCACAGTTCTCAAGTAGTACTTGTTTTATTGACTCCAGAAGATGAAAGGCAAAGTCGGACTTGGCAGAAGTTGAACTCAGAACATGGAGATGGATGAAATGCTGCTAACCATTTTGTCTAGCAATGCTAATGATTCTGCCAGCTCATCACCTTATTCTTTATGTTAATATAGGTTTCAAATTTTGGCACAAGGCCAGCAATTTGGGGTAGCAAGTAAGTCAATTGCATCAACCCCAGTGCTCATCTGGCTCTTATTTTATGGACCCTGAAAGGATGCAAGACAAAGTCAACTTTGGCAGAAGTTAAACTCAGAACAGAATGTCAAACGAAATGCCACAAAGCATTTCTCCCAGTGTGAAAATGATTCTGCCACTTTTTCTCTTAATGTTGATATTAACCACTGAATCGCAAAGCAGGATTAGAATTTAATTTTATCAGAAGTTAACAGAGATATATGCTTTCCTATTGACTATAAAGAGATTTTATTAAATATTTTATATGTTCAGTAGCACATTAATCTCACAAACATAAATAATTCTTTGTAATTTTGGTAAAAGGCCAGCAACTGTGAAGAGACGGGGAAGTTATTTACATTGATGCCAGTGCTCAGCTGGTACATATTTCATCGAACCCAGAAGGATGAAAGGTAAAGTTGACCTCGGTGGTATTTGATCTTCAAGCATAAAGAGTCAGAACAAATACCACAAAGTTATCAGAGTGTTAATAATTCTGCCTGCTTGTTGCCTTACAAACATAAATAATAAAAGAGCCTGACATCTAAAAGTTCTTTTGTCAGTGATATATGTGTATATACATATATATATATATATATATATATATTTATATATTGATAGAAAGGACAACATGAGTATACATACATATATACATATGAGGGGTGCTGAAAAGTTCCTGACTTTGAGTAAAAGAAAATACAAGAGGATCAGTTAATTATGCTTTTATTCAACATATTCCCCTCTCCGATTCACACACTTATTGCAGCTGTCCTTCAGTTTTCTAAGTCTTCTAAAAGAACTGCGGAGGTTGGGCCACCTACTAGGCCTTACTGGGATACCCTTAAAGCCAGAAACTTTTCAGTACTTCCTCATCAATTCATATCCAAGTAGTTAATCTGTAATGAGTGATTGAGCCTCTTCATCCTGACAAGTGCAAAGGGTACCAGTGCCTGAGATAGTCGTTCAGGCCAAGGGAAATATAGAAGAACCAGGGGGCATTTTCATAGGG
>NC_069001.1:22265464-22269580 GCF_001194135.2 Octopus bimaculoides | reverse complement strand
GGGGGGGGGTGAGTGCAAGACACTCTTAGCATCTTCTATGTTTGATTTCTGTCTCTTGATTTCTGTTATTTTCCATCTGGTTTTGACAGTGAGATGCTACCACTTTGGGCAGTCCTTTGTAATTGTATTTGGGTCAATGGAGCAGCAGAGGAGAGTGGCCTCGAGCTGGTCTCAGAAACGGAATTTGGGGGCACTGCATGGTCTGGTGTGTATACATATTAATGAATAAAAGAATATGTCCATCCTCACAGATGATAGTCGGAGGCCTGAAACACATCTTCCACTCTTCCATGGACACTAGGGTCTTGTAACGTATGCCCATGTCTTCTCCATCCAATCTTTAATGGCAATGCTCAATATTAGCCATTTGGGCTCAAAAGCATGTTTATTGAACACCTAGCTCCCGAAAATACAACTACAATAGTTCTGAGCCTGGATAACTTTGGCAAAATATTGCAGTTTGTTGCTATTTGCTTATTCTTATCAACCTTTGCTCTGCTGCTGTCTCTTCCAGAAGTGAATCTTTCATTCTACAAGCCACCTGAATGATCTGCAGTGCTCGGCAATTGCATGTTATCTAGAATGCCCTAAATGGCTTATCTCAGCCCAACTTAGGTTATATGCTTGCTACCCTTACAACATACTGACTTTGCCAATACTTTTCCTTGCTTCTGTTTGGTACTTTTACTGTTTGATACTTTTACTGAGAAAGCAGTCTCACCATGTTATAGTGATTGACCTTGACGTTGATTTTTCTACACCAAATGTTGCACTTGCAGTTGATTGTTTGGTCAGCAATGAAGCCCAAGTGCATGAATTTGTCAACCTTGATGAGACTAATTACATGTCATTGTATTGTAAGGTGTCCTGGTTCCTCAGAGTCTTCTATGAACTATATCCCTGTGTCTTTGCGTCTGTGTTTGTTACCTACCATCACTTACCAACCGGTGTTGGTGTGTTTACATCCCTGTAACATAGCAGTTTGGCAAAAGGAACCAATAAAATAGGTACTAGGATTTAAAAGAATCTTGGGGTCAATTTGTTCGACTAAAACCCTTGAAGGTAGTGCCCTAGCATGGCCGCAGTCAAATGAATGAAACAAGAAAAAGATAAAAGATATGCATTAATATGTGTGTGTGTGTGTGTGTGTGTGTGTGTGTACGTACATATATGCATGTACATGTGTGTATATATATGAAGAATGAAACACATACACATAAATATGTATCGTCACTCACATATAATTAAGCTAATTGAGCCATTAAAATGTCAGGTTACATTTTTATTTGTTGCATTAATTCTCATAATTATGTATTTACAGTAAACGTAATTGCCTATTTCCAAATATTTAATAAAACTTTATTTAATACTTCCGTATGGAATTAATAATTTTAATGCAAATGTGAATGATAAAGGGTTCTTACATCACTGATCTGTTTGCTGTCATTGACTTCACACGGACATGGAAAATCAAACAATGTGCTCGACTAAGATTCAGAAATATACTATATAATACGTTTCATTGAGAGGTATGTAGTTAGATAAAAATATGTTTACAAATATGTATGCTGGTCTTTAAAAGAGCCGAGAGTTCTTTTATATGGTGTGTACTAAATGATTTGTTTAACCTTTAAATAACACTTACACACTTGTAGTTGGGAGAAAGAGAAGAAGAAATAGAGATATATCACAAACATGTGTGCATATAATATATATATACATACATATATATATATATATGTTGGTAGAGTATGGAGGACTGTTTTTTGTCTCAAATGTCCATTTAATCTCTCTGCAATACTTCTAGATGTCTCAACACTATATGTTATGTCACTGTCTTTACAAGCACCCTCTATGCACCTTATGCTGCAGACTACATTGCTAGTTTTACTGTTAATGCCAGGGTTAATCTTAGATACCTTGCAATTTTCATTAGTGCATGTGGTATTCTCAAAGGGGTACGTCCTACATAACTGTGATCTGATGGATCTCTCTGGCTTTTCAACAATCTTAATGTTGAGTTTGGTCTCCTTCAGAACTTACCTAAATCTTCGGGCTAGTTCTATATGGGCTGTGGCCTCTACAACATCAAAAGGAACGCAGTCCTGATAACGAACAGAGTCAACAACTATTGAAAAGTTTGCAAGAAGCAACAAAAATTTTAGAAAAAATAATAAATGTGCGGAAATTGAACAGGTGAGTATGCTAATTAATAACCATTACAACAGAATGACTATTCCCAGACACAAGATATGCTTCAATACACGAATTCACATAAAGAATCTTGCACGCCAAATAGAAAAACAATACATACAAACATATATATATATGTGTGTGTGTGTGTGTGTATGACGAGCTTCTTTCCGTTTCCCTCTACCAGATCCATTCACAAGGCTTTGGTCGGATGGAGGCTATAATAGAAGACATTTGCCCAAAGTGCCACGCTATGAGACTGAACCTGGAACCATGTGGCTTGGAAGCAAGCTTCTTGCAAAACAGCCACGCCTGCTCTTATTTATTCAGATTGTTTCGATGATGTGATTGCTTATTTTTAGAATGACATATCGTGGTAGTTATGAGAGGCCTGATTTGGTCAGTTTGAACATAAAATGGAGGATATTTGAGCCTGATATGACTGGTTTGACTGCTAAAGGGTTAATAATCCTTTCAACTATATGCACGAGGACTTAAATATCGAGGTTGCGGCTAATCGATTACATCGATCTTAGTGCTTGACTGGTACTTAATTTATTGAAAGGATGAACAGCAAAGGAGACCTCGGCGGAATTTGAATACCGAAGGTACCACGCAGTGGGATTGAACCCGGAACCATATGGTTGGGAAGCAAGATTCTTACCACACAGCCACGCCTGCGCCTATTATTTTTTTTAAATGTCTCGCTAAAGCGAAATATTTTAGTAAGTAATACTACACAAGCGCACACACACACACAAATTCGCATGCAGGCGCTCACAAACACACCAATGAACACACTTGCACACGCATTGGCACTGACTTCCAAACTAGCCATTAATATTTTGTGGCCACTGGACTAGTAGCAGCTAAATCTCCACCAAATCACACTGTACCGTTTAAAAAAAAGTGAAAAGATATTGCATGGTGTAGTCCTTGTATACACAATGTCTGGGACTCAACAGCATTTTATCAGCAATTGCAACACTGACATATGTACGTGCACATACACAGTGCGTAGAGACATACATAAACATGCTCTTCCACAAACATATTCTGTACGCACAGATACACATAGACACACACACACACACACACAGAAAGAGTAACACATACTGACATATTCCACACGTACAGATACACAGACATATCTATGCACATTACCTCATAAAAATGCGTACATATGCATACATACAAACGTATATACACGCGTACATTCCGCATACATGCATAATGTGCACATACACAATGCATGCACAGATTTCACATAAATTTCTTTGCACACATGCAAACATATTAAAATAGATGTTCACTTTACAGTTATGCATGGCTATATTTAACACGTGTACATGCAGACACTGAAAACCACTCAGTGTTGCACTCACAAAAACTTCTTTATTGATTAGCATTTGAATGGAAGAAAAATTTGAAAACTGCATTTCTTACTGAAGATATTTATTGGCCGGTGCTTGTAGCAGTTACATTTTATTTAAATCTTAAGTGGTTTGCAATCTTTATTGAAAATAGAAACATGCGCCCATTAACAGATAACAATAGAAAAGCGCCCTCATCAGCGCAGGGGGAAAAACCATTACTTCTTAAATCAGACACTATTTATTCTATATGACTGAGAATAGAAAAGGTTTATGTTAATGGCGAGGTTGGCAGGGTGGCAGGGTGGTATGATTGGGAGTATGATGTGCTTTATGTTCGATTGGGTCAGAAAAGGGGTGGAAGTTATTGTATGTCGGGTTAGATAGGAGTAAGGAACGGAAGAAAGGCAATGAAATCAGAGGAAGAGACGAGGAGAGGTGTGGGAGAAACGGAAGCAAGCTAAGAGAACTAATCAAAATAAGTTTGTTCCACCATGTCAGTCGTTGATGTGTGTGCATGTGTGCGTGTATATATATATCTATATATATA
>NC_069001.1:22263571-22265454 GCF_001194135.2 Octopus bimaculoides | reverse complement strand
TGTATGTATGTATGTATGTATGTATGTAGGTAGGTAGGTAGGTATAAATATGTGTGTGTGTGTATATAGATAGATAGATAGATAGATAGATAGATAAGTAAATTGTATGTGTGTTGTGCGTATATATACATATGAGCTTGTGCGTATATCGGATAACGTACATAAACACATGGTTGTTTGGTGACTTCATTGCCATTTACTGGACGTGTACGCTTCTGGCGTTTGTTAAGATGTTTGGTTCTTAAACAAACAAACAAAAAAACTTTGAAAGGACTTTTCTTAGTTTTCTGACAATGTGTTCTTATTGTAAATATTGACGTTTTTGTTGTTTTATAACTGTAGATGTATTGTGTAAGTTGTTTGCCCATGGAGTGTTTGTTGTAATTTCTATAAAACAATGGCACTGAGCAAGTATTATTGAGATTAATCTCCGAAGATGGTTGGAGAGAATTTCTGCAGTTTCCAAGGAAGAAGTGTTCCTTTTTAAAAAAAACCTCTTACCAACTCTCTCTCTCTCTCTCTCAGACACACACAGTAGTATTTTACTGACTATACTTTATTACTTTATATTTTTGTTATGTACCTGTCCCTATTGAACCAATTGTGCATATCCACTATACATATACACACATATATATAAAGTTATTTTCTAAAACACACACACACACACACACTAATATATTTATTTAAGTGCAGAAAAAATTCATTTTCCTGCAATGAAAGAAATACATATTTTCATTTATTTTTCTGTTTCCGCTGTGGGTGTTTATATATATATATATATACATTTATATATATACATACATGCACACAAAATACATAAACACATATATACATATACATAAAGGAATATACATGTATACAAAGGCTGGACAATGTTATGAAAATACCACTTATTATTTAACTGCAGGTGGTGGGTTCTATTGGCAACATAACAAATTCAGAATTGTTCTAGCTTGCGTATGTGTGTTCATGTGCATTATATATGACTTATACGTCATGATCTCACCTTGTGTTTATCAGATATTTTATTTGAATAAACTACATTGCGTGGCCCATCTGATTTCCAAAGAGACCAAATTGTTGGCTGAAATTTGAGTCACTAAAACCGCTGAATTTGTTAATGTTTCAGAAGTACAGTGTATAAAATCATGTTAGTATTTCAAAACCAAGGGAAAAATCAACTCTGGCAAGCATAATTTTGCACTGAAGCAACGTTCAATGAGAGGGACCGTGGAATATTGAAACGGACGAGAATGTTCCAATTCACACGATCAGTTTTATTCAAAATTGATACGAAGTGCACAAAAGTAAAGTAGACCGCTTTGATTGTAACCCACAACCACCGAATCTCTATATAATCGAACATTTAGAATGAGAGTATCTTCCCTCAGCCATCGCCCTGAATGTAAAATCTTTAAAAAAATTTTACATTCAGACGGGCTTAAAATTTCCCTAATTACTGTTCAGAACTTGTACGAGTGAATTCTCGACAAATTAAAATCTGATGGTTGCCAAGCATGGACCAAATTTGTATTAATTAATAAAACTTGTGCTCAACAAAATGGTTCCATTATTTTGACCAAACCATGTGAATATGGGGTGGGATGCATGCATGCGTATGTATGTGTGTGTACAGACACGTGAGAAGTATAGATGCAAAACAAGGTCGAGGAAATATATTTATATATCAAATCTAGAGTAAAGTAGTAATCAACTGCAGCTGAAAAGACTTTCACAGACTATTCCAGAACAATGTAATAATTTAATAAGTATATATAAGTATACTTGTAAATACTTATAATTTCTCTAACAGTTTATGAAGTCTTTCCATTTCGAATAAAATACTATATATATATATATATATATATATATATATATAT
>NC_069001.1:22262050-22263242 GCF_001194135.2 Octopus bimaculoides | reverse complement strand
CAAACAAATTCATTTTAACATGGAGTAGGACCGCTTTGGCAGTAATTACAGCTTGAATTCTACGAGCTATGGACTCGTACAAAGTTTGAATTGTTTCCAAAGGGTTTTTTTTTCCATTCTTAAGCTAAAACAGTCTCCAGTTCTTTGGAGGATATCGACTCCTTACTTGTTTTTCTAAAATACACCATAAATGTTCAATAAATATTGAGATCTGGGGACTTGTGGTCAGATAAGATGTTCAACGTCACTGGAATGTTCCTCGTGCCATTCAGTAACAACTTTAGCTGTGAGAATTGGTGCATTATCATCCTGAAAAGTGGCGTTTCTCTCGGGAAGCAGTTCCGCAACCATAGGATAAATTTGATCAGATAAAAGGCTTAAATGGTCTTGATTATTAATTCTGCCATGAAGGGAAACCATTGGGCCGTCAGGTTTCCAACAAGATATAGCCCCCAGATCATCACAGATCCTCCTCCATGTTTAACAGTTGGAAGAAGGCAGTTTGGGTCAAATGCTTCCTTTGGCTGTCTCCACACTTATACTCGGCGGGTGGTTGGAAATACGGTAAAGGTTGACTCATCCGAGAAAATAACATTCTTCCATTGCTATAGGGACCAATTCTGTAGGTTTTTACTCCACTCTAAACGCTTTGCAACATTTATTTTTAAAAATACTGGTTTTCTGATTGCAGCCATCCCGTGAAATCCGGCTTTGTGCAGCTCCTGGCAAATAGTTTTTGTGGAAACTGGGTTCTCGAGGTGGTCATTAAGCTCTGCTATAATTTTGGGAGCTGTACTTTTGTGATCCTTTCTAACAATTCGCGTAAGAGTTCGACGGTCCCTATCTGAAAGTTTTGGTTTTGTTCCGGACTTTTGTTTCGACAAGGTGGTTTTTCCCTCTATCTCAAAGGCTGTCATTACTTTCAAGACAGTACTTCTTGATACACGAAACATTTCAGCTGTTTTCGTTACGCTAGTGCCTGCCATATTAGCACCAACAATTTGGCCTCTTTGAAAGTTCGATAGATCTGTCATTTTAATGAATTTCAATTACCTTTTTCTGATGATATCAGGAAAGAAACAGCAATTTTAGCAAAACATATTAGCAACACTAAATAAATAAATAAAAATACACAAAAATAAACACGCTTTTGATGGTGTTATAGATAGATATTTCAAAACTATGATTTATG
>NC_069001.1:22252472-22259504 GCF_001194135.2 Octopus bimaculoides | reverse complement strand
TAACAAGTAGGACTCATTAATATAATTTTCTTAAATATTTTAACAGAGTAAGATGGAAGAAATTCATGTTGTCCTTATTTTAGCTAAGAATATATATATATATAAACGAGGAGGTGCTGAAAAGTTCCTGGCTTTAAGGATTTCGCGAAACTCAACCTGGTGGGAAACTCCTGGTGGGAAACTCAACCTTCCGTGTTCTTTTGCACGGTTTAATAACTACAGGACTGCTGCAATAAGTGTGTGAATTGAGAGGGGGATATGTTGAATAAAATCATAATTAACTGATCCTCCTGTATTTATTTTTATCCAAAGCCAGGAACTTTTCAGCATCACCTCATATGTATGTGTGTATGACTGTATGTATGGATGTATTCACACCCAAATAAACGTAACGTAACAGTAACGTAACAAGAAAAGCTGCAAATATTATTAACAAAGTAATGAATGTGATCTTGAAAAATATTAGAAAGAAAAGAATATGGCGACTCACGTGCACAAATTGTTAATATAGATGTAATGGGCCTATTACGTTAGCGCATGCCAACAAGAAGATATATTGCAAATGAAAAGCAAACACAAAGTATCAATGTTGAAGTCGTTGAAATCGGTTACATTGTTTGGAGGTAATATGACGGGAGACTATGTTAAAAGCCAAGGGCACTTAGAGGCCTCCTAAATGCTACACTTCCAGTCATATATTGCAGGCAAATAAAAGATGTTTGTGATACCGCCATTGTAAAGATTGATTTTTTGCATCGCTTTGTATCTGAAGTAATTATAGATAATGTGAAGATAAAAATATTTAATTTCATATGCCTTTGATCATAGATAATGCAACTTGCCATCCACAATCTCTACAACATTACCATCCACAATCTCTACAACATTACCATCCAAATGTTAGATTAATGTTTATGCTGTCAAATACAATATCATTTCTGCAAACAACGCACCAAAGCATTATTGTATCGTTTAAAACATTTTATCTTTGACACCCATTTGATCAGTTAAGAAATGTTATAGATAAAAGATGGGACCCAAAACTAGAAGAAATATGCAAAACCATACAATGGTCTGTGTGGCGTAAAACTAATAACAGGGGTGTGGAATTATTTACAGAAGCAACTGTGAAAGACGTTTGGAATCCTGCCTTCAATTTATTGATAATTCTGAGGGATTCGAAGAAATATAAATTGTAAAAATAAAGGGAAAGGGATCATTGTTATTGCTAATAGATTGCAGCTAGGTTCCTGTAGGAATGTCATTAATCATCTGTTTCGGTCGCTTTACTAATATATCACAAATGAAAATTTCACGAGAATGGAGAAATATTATGGAAAAAGTTGAAGATTTAACAAAAGAAACATCTGTTTGGCTTTTATTCTTAAGAGTTAGACAATACTTTTCTCCCATCGAAACCCAGGTTTCTTATCCGTGTTCCAAGATTCTAATATCAAGCGAAATATAGCAATTATTACAGATCTATACAAATTTCACGTCTGCTATCGTGAAATTTATGGAGAAAACTGAAAATTGTTAAAGGAAACAGATATAATCAGCTAGTCTGTGCTAAATGACGCATAGAAAATGAGCAGCTAAGCGAATTTGTCTTGTTATAACAAAAGTTCTTTCCCCTTTTGGTACAAGGCCAGCGATTCTGAGAGGAGGTGAAAGAGTCGATTACATCTACCTCAATACGTGACTGGTGCTTTATTTTATCGACCCCACTGAAAGTATTAAATGCAAAACTGACTTCGTATTTCAACACAGAATGATGAGAGTCGAAAGAAATACTGCAAAGCGTTTTTCTGGAGGTCTAATGATTCAACCGCATGCGTCAACTTGGAATCAATAAATATGTGTTCATCACCGGTCATCAATGACCAAATTGTGGTTCTGTTGCTCCGTTAGGTCTCCACTACCCGGGACCAAGGAACGGCTTTAATTCCTTCGTTTTAGAGTACGCACCTTAGCCCTGGCATCGCAGACTTCATGCAAGCACGCCGTTCGCGATGCCATTTAAATTTTTCATTACTTATTAAATTTCATATTACTAACTAAATTCCTTTTTTTTTTCTTATCACCACTTCCTTACTAAATATTAATGATTCTAATCTAATCGCCTTTTTTTTTGGCGCACAGCTGCCAATAACTGGGTCTCTACTCATGAAACTTTTCTAGGTCGATCGTACAGATCTCAAATTATTTTGTGGTCTGTGTAGACAAATGCGAATGGCTTACGTAATCCCAATCTACTGGCTTACAGAATATTGTCTCGGTACGAGCTTGATGACCTGATGTGGTTTGTCCACATGGTGACCCTTTGATCCTGTATACATTTCTATTGCACAATATAATTTCACCTACTTCTGTAGGTATATATACATATATATGGATCCTTACCCTTTGAACGGCACATCGAGAAATTAATTTTTTGTAACTAAACACTTTCAAACTTCGAACACAGGTAGAATGTGTCATATAAAACATCTTTTACTCTTAGTGCTATTGAGAAAAGTTTGTATTTTCAAAGTTATTTCGTGTTAAAGTTCTAATACTACTACTACTGTTGCTGCTGCCGTTACTACCATTGCTGCTGCCGCTAATACTGCTGTTGCTGCTGCCGCTACCACCACTGCTGCTGCTGCTGCTGCCGCTATTACTACTGCTGCTGCTGCTTCCACTACTACTACTACTACTACTACTACTACTACTGCTGCTGCTTCTACTATTTGTCTTAATCAGTTAAATTGTAAACTGCCAAAAAACATTGTGATGTGGTGTTGTGTGGAAATAGAGGCGGAAACCTTTAGGGATGAGGCGGTGATGCAAGCAGCGACTGAGAAACGAAATGTGGCAGAAGAAGCGTGTTTTTTTTTTAATTAGTAGGGAAAGGTTAATAGAAGGCTGAAAGCAGCGGAAAGGAAGTATACAAAGGTGTTGTTTTAGTCGGTGGTGGAGGGGAAGGAGGAAAGGTTTGTAATCGGGCATGATGTAACACGAGAAGAGAAAGAAAGGAGAAAAAAGGGGGAAAAGTGGGAAAAGGGGGAAAGAGAGAAGGTAAATAAAAACGTGGGGAGGAAAAATTCAAAAGGTGTGGGGAGAAAAAAAGGATAAGACGTGAGGAGAAAAAATGCAAAAGGCGTGAGGAGAAAAAAAAATATCAGTTGGGATATCATAACAAAGTATATAATCTGTATCATAACAAAGTATATAATCTGTATCATAACAAAGTATATAATATTTATATTATATTGCAAGGACAAATAATGAATATGGTTTTAAATTGACACACATACAAACACACAATGAAACACACTGATTTTCTCTCTCTCTCTCTCTCTCTCTCTCTCTCTCTCTCTCTCTCTCTCTCTCTCTCTCTCTATCTATCTATCTATCTATCTCTGTTTATAGCAGAGAAGAAGGATTTGTTATTCCGAAATATCATCGGACTATAAATAACCAAATTACAACAGGTATATAGTCCATTTTTTGTTTTATAGTGCATTGTTGTACCATTCTAAACCCTTTATTATTTACAAACAATACACAATGCTTCAAGCGAACTACAATACTCTCCTATATAATATTAAATTGCGCTATGGAACTGCCAGGTCGGAAGAAATTCAACAGTAAAAACGCCAATCAGTGTTTAAGCATAAGCGAACTTCAGTGAGGTAAAATATGTTTATATCCTATCGGACATACGCGTGGACAAATTTATGGAGACTTGACTCTTTGAATACCTGTTAAGAAACCTGCAAAGGAAAAATGGCAGCTAATATTATACTAATACACGTGAATGTAATTGTGCCTACTTCTAAACATATATCCACATATTGTTTCTTGGCAGTTTACAATTTAACTGATTAAGACAAATATACATTTAAAAATCTACATGAATTCAATGTTGTAGCAGTCACAAAAATCGACTATGGATTAATTTAGAGAATGACAGTGGCGTCTTTAAAGAAGAAATATATCATAAATTTCATTGAAGATGTTAGATGTAAGAAAATGTTTTTTTTATTGGAATTTATATTATTTTGTGACGTATTCTTTCGATTCACTTCATAATACATACAACATTCTATGTGTTTCTTTTATGTGTACTTCTCATTCCCTATGTGTACTTCTCATTCCCTATGTGTACTTCTCATTCCCTTTCTATTTCACATTTTTCAGGTCTCATGTTTTCTTAAATGACATCTCTCTCCTTAACTCTTTTCACCAATTGTTTTTTTTTATATATAAATTCATAAATATTTTTAAAATCTGAATTTAAATATAATGTTGCTCACTATTTGAAAATGGATGTTATTTTATTTGGCCATTGCAAGGACAAATAATGCATATGGTTTTAAATTGACACACATACACGGCGGTGCATCAGCATGGCCGCAGCTCTAAGCTGAAACTATAAAAATTAAAAAATACAAACACACAAAGAAACACACTGATTTTCTCTCTCTCTCTCTCTCTCTCTCTCTCTCTCTCTCTCTCTCTCTCTCTCTCTCTCTCTCTCTCTCTCTCTCTCTCTCTCTCTCTCTCTCTCTATCTACACACAAACTAGGGCGTGTGATGCAAATATTAGTCACTTGATTGTATTCCTAAGTATATATGCTGAGAGGTAGGGAAAACTTCACGTGAATTAATTGTAGCGACTACAGTAGCTACAATTAATTCACGTGAAGCAGCATTTAGAATATATACAAATATAAGTTAAATATCAACTAAGTACTGTACCTTTTTACGTAATTATTTTCTAATATAAGTGCTGTAAAGTATGACATCAAGTATTGGTAAGAGCACAAAATTAATTTTATTGCAAGTTTCTTTATCTTTATATTTAATATAAACTACTGCAATGATGCTATGGTGTGAATAAAAAGGCAATAAATTGAATTTATACATAAGAGCTATTGTGAAAATAAATTAATAACAAGAAGTGTAATAATTGGTCCACTCTTAATATCCATTATTAACACACGATAACAATAAATATTTCAAAATTATAAATTTTATATCCGTTAATTTATTTTGACTAAATATTAATTTTTGTCGGAACATTCAAATGTAGTGGTTGTCAGTATTTGTGGGTGCATTTCCAAATTTATTTAAATTTCTATTTTCGAATCCTCAAGTAGCTCGGATCTACTTGTAATTGCGGAGGCATCCATCTGGGTTGGGTTAAGTCGGGTCCGACCAACGATTTTACCACGTCCTTCACGAATACTGTCGGTCGACTGCAGTCGAGGCTGTAGCGCTGAAGTCGTAGCCGTATTATCATTCGCTGTTGAGGTGTAGAGTTCAAGTTCGGAGTTTTAGTGGGAATACAAGTCGTCGCTGATCAAATGCTTACACACTGGGATAGTGCGATTCGTAACACCTCGTCTTGCCGTTGATTGACGACCGTCGCAGAGGATTCGCTGACCACGTCACCGCCGGTTATCTGAGCAGATGTAACCGGGATTTGAGGTGGGTTCTAGCGAAATCGTTAACAAAAGCTAAGGGGCACCTCACTCCCAGTAGTCTTCCAGCACGCAGATAACAAACCGGAATTTCTGAGGACCCTTGCTATGGTTAGATAGCCGTTGAAGCTACACTAGGTTTAACCGTTCTTTGACAGGTCTTGTTTTTGGTCCTGATGAGTTTCTTGTAACCCTACTCACGAGGCAAGCTTAGTGGAAATACTGATTCAGTCACTAACGACCCAACCATACAACAGGTTGTACTGGATTCCATGTTACCAGAACCACTCAAGAGAGACTTCACAAGTGACATTATAGCATGTGATGTTAATAACTGGAATGCCAATACCATCATATACACAGCTGCTATCTCTATTAAAGAAAAATTAGTAGAAATCTGCAGTATACATGGTAACGGAATTACTAAACGAAAGCAATGTACATGGAAAACTTGAAGAAAACAGCAATCTGCACCATCATATTGGATGGTTAATCACAATGATAAAATATATAGGGTCTACACCTCAACAATTACATCTTATGCATGAATTATCAAAACTTTATGGTGAATCTTCACACCAAGCTCTTGAGGGGAAAGTTAATTTCTCTAAAGCACCAACTCAGATAACTGAGCGAAAAACTCCACTACCGCAAGCAAGTGTTTGAATGCAGCTGTATAAATCACAAGTCTGCTTCCAACTGACAGGCATTATACAGAGAGATGCGAAAGGAAAACATTATTGTTCCGAAGCTCCCCTCTCAAAAAGATCTTGAGCTATTCTGGTCTAAAATCTGAAATGTAAAGAGTAAAATTAATCTTAATATATCGTGGCCAAGAAAAAGAATACTGTACAAACATCAACAGTGAAACATACACAATTAACCCGGAAGCTTTCATTATGGGAAGGCACCTGGAAGGAAAGAGTGGTTGTATCCACCGACTCAGCCATGAGGAAAGGAATCGAACGTTTTTAACTCTTCGACACTTATGTTTAGTGTCTCTTAGTTAACTTCTGCAGCGGATGCGAAGCCTCGACTTTCGTTTTTATTGTTCTTGTGTTTTCCATGTGTTTCACTAGCGTTGCTGGTTGTGGTGGCGTTGGTATTTGTATGTGTTAGTTTTCAATGCCATTGCTTTCCTTTTGTTCACAAAAGGGGTGAGGAGGAAATATTTTTTCGCAATCCTCGACTTGGGAGTGGTTGTCCTCTCCAAAACATGATTGAAAGTAAACAATTGAGTGTGTTAAAACTCGAAAAACAATGCACAAATTACGATATAAATTACGCCCCCAAAGGTGTGAACTTCTATAATCAAAGAAAAAAGCTTCACCCGCCAAGCAGGTTCAGTAATAAAATGTTCCAAAACAAAATTGTAATATCCGTTTGTGTGACAAGAAAATATCAAAACTTACAAGCTCAATTAAAGACATCCGTTAGTAAGAAATTGCCGAACCCTCATACATCGTCTAATGATGGGAGATTTTAGGATACACATATCTATCTATCTATCTATCTATCTATCTATATATATATATATATATATATATATATATATATATAT